>NW_015163631.1:476834-500118 GCF_001447785.1 Gekko japonicus
ACAAAGTAGAATTTTTGCTCACAAGACTCCACAGCTTAGAGGGAACATTGGGTGGGGCCAGCAACCTGGTCTGGGGGTCGGGCGGCCTGGCTCTTCTTCCTAACAGGACGGACTCAGCCCTCGGGCCCGTGCCTCCCAACAAAGGAGCCACTGGGATCTCCGGTGCCTTCTCACCTCCTCGAGTCACGCCACAAGCCCCTCCTGCCAGCCACTGGGCTGGGTGGAGGTTGCTGGTGGAATTGCAGGGTGTTCGGCAGGCCGCTGGGGTGGCTCGCCAAGCGGCCGAGTCGAAGGTCTTCCATCGCTGCTGCGCCCAAAAGGGCAAGGGTCTCCCCCAGAATCGTTTCCAGGGGGAGGAGAAGGGTGACGCCGACGGCTGTGGAGGTGGGCTTTGCTGCTTTTTTTAGCAGCACCCGGTACCCTGTGTCCGAATTCCAAAGCTGCCTGCAGGTTCAAAAAGGTTGGGGACCCCTGATCTACCACATCCCTTTGCTATGTTTTATTTCGGAAGCCGCCTCCAGAAGGCTCTCTGGAGGGGCAGCACGGAAATTTCTGAAACAAACCATCAATAAATCGCCACACTCTTCACATCCTATGCCAACACAGCGATGGCAGGAGGTGGTTCGGGACTCCGGCAAGCCCCCCCACCCCCCCGCTACACTACATAAACATATGTGTATGTTTCTGTATGTATTTTAGCTTTAAAGATGTGTTAAGAACATAAGAAGGGCCCTGCTGGATCAGGCCAGGGGTCCATCTAGTCCAGCATCCTGTCTCACATGGCGGCCAACCAGTTCCTCCGGAGGGCTGACAAGAAGGCATAGAGGCCGAGGCCTTCCCCTGATGTTGCCTCCTGGCTCTGGGATTCAGAGGTTTAGTGCCTCTGAATGTGGAAGTTCCCCTCAATCACCATGGCTAGTCGCCACTGATAGACCTATCCTCCATGAGTCTCTCTAACCCCCCTTTAAAGCTGTATATCCCTGTGGCCATCTCTACATCCTTTGGCAAGGAATTCCACATTTTAATCACTCACTGTGTTCTAGTTGGTTTGAACGGTTTCTAAGATGCGATCTCATTATATAGGTTTTGTCAGTCACCTCGGTGGCCCTTACGAGGGAAGAATGGTGGGGCATGCATTTTGCAAAAGAAGAAGAGATTGGATTTATACCCCGCCCTTCACTACCCAAAGGTGTCTCAGAGCGGCTTACAAACTCCTTTCCCTCCCCCTCCCCACAACAGACACCCTGTGAGGTGGGTGGGGCTGAGAGAGCTCTGACACAAACTGCTCTTTTCCAAGGACAGCTGTGCCAGAGCTTGTGACTGACCCAAGGTCACATCAGCAGGTGCAAGTGGAGGAGTGGGGAATCAAACCCGGTTCTCCCAGATTAGATTCCGCACACTTAACCACTACACCAAACCACTACACCAAACCAAATAAAAACACAGAACGTAACATTTTGAACGGCACCTGCACTGTGTTTGTCTACCTGATCCTACGATTCCTCTCCTCCCCCCTCCCCAATCTGGGGTCAGACCAGAGAGATTCCACTCACATATCAATTAAATGCTGCCCAACCCGCATCTTATATTCTGTATGTTGTAAAATAAGCGCAGTCCTCGAATTCCTCACTGCTATCACCACACTGACTGAAACAGCAAGTGTGCCTCTGGGTAGCTCAGCGGTCTTGACTGTTAAAGGGCAGAAGAGCAATGCCAGTACAAAGTGCGGCCACCCTGCACAGCTACATTCCTGTTGGGTCCAGTTGTCTGTATCACGGCCCTTCGAAAAAGGATGACGACTTATGGAAGGATGCTTTTTGCTGTAAACCATTCAAGTCCCCTTTGATTGTCTAGGGGTGTGTGTGTGTGTGTGTGTTGGTGATTCTCTCCTACATAATCTGAAGCCTGCTCTACATGTGCTGCCACATTAGTTTGCGTTGGGTTGCTAACCTCCAGGCAGTGCCTGGAGACCTTCCAGAATTAGGACTGGTTTCCAGATAACAGAGATCAGTTCACAGAATCATAGAGTCGGAAGGGACCTCCAGGGTCATCTAGTCCAACCCCCTACACAATGCAGGAAATTCACAAATACCTCCCCCCCCACACCCCCAGTGACCCCTGCTCCATGCCCAGAAGATGACAAAAAAACCTCCAGGATCTCCAGCCAAACTGGCCTGGACAAAAATTGCTTGACCCCAAAGTGGCGATCGGCATTTCCCTGGGCATGTAAGAAAGGGCCACGAGAACTAAGCACTGATGCAACCCTTCCTGCCCTCCTCCCTCTCATGACCTGCCTAAGTTCACAGGATCAGCATGGCTGTCAGATGGCCATCTAGCCTCTGTCTGAAAACACCCAAGGAAGGAGAGTCCACCACCTCCCGAGGAAGCCTGTTCCACTGAGGAACCGCTCTCACTGTCAGGAAGTTCTTCCTAATGTTTAGCCGAGAACTCTGTTGATTTAATTTCAACCTGTTGGTTCTGGCCCAACCTTCCATGGCAACAGAAAACAACTCCGCAGCATCCTCCAGATGACAGCCCTTCAAGATCTTGAAGATGGTGACCATATCACCTCTCAGTCATCTCCTCTCCAGGCTAAACAGACCCAGCTCCCTCAGCCTTTCCTCATGGGACTTGGTCTCCCCTGGAGCAAACATTTGGAGGGTGGACTCTATGGCATGATACCCCACCGAGGTCCTGTCCCTCCCCAAACCCCTCTCTCTCCAGGCTTCACCTCCGAAGTCTCCAGGTTTTTCCCAACCCAGAGTTGGCAACCCTACGTTTGGGGGACAGGGGCATTAAAGGATGGACTGATCAAGAACAAGGACCAAAGGAAAAAAAACAGGAATACGTATTGGAAGCAACAGGTCAACATAAAGGGTGTTTTCAGACACGCTGAATAATGTACTTTCAGTCCACTTGATCCACCTGGATTTTATTGTGTGAAACGGCAAAATCAACTGGCAAACAATCGCTAAAGTGCATTGAAAGTGGACCGAAAATGCATTATTCTCTGTGTGTGTGTGCCAGAAACACACACAGATAAATGCTTTGTACAGAATAATATCAGAATCTATACAAAGTCTGTTCAATCTCTCATGTGCAATACATGCTCCTGTTTTTTCTTTAGAGCTTTTTCTTGTACTGGCTGGTCTGAGGACACGTCCCTGTCTTTGGACGATACCACTTCCCCATTCCTGCAAACGGATCACATTTCTAATGCTGCCACGCACAGCAAGGATGGTACAGTCCACTCTACTGCCTGAAGATTCCACCAGCTCCTTCTGCAGGCTCAGAATAAGCACTGGATGTGGTTCTGAGTGCCAGCGGACCATTTCTTTTACTGACTGTGGGGTGCCCCTCCCTCCAAACACTAGGAAAGGGGCAACTAAAGAGAGAACCTTTTCTACGGTTGTGGCCCAACTATAGAACTCCTTCTCAAGAGAGCTCTGAATGCCCATACATGCAAGGTTAAGAAAAAATGACAAAGCTTAGTTTGTCATCCATATTTTGAATAAACCATGGTTCGTCATTGCTTATGAATCATCAAACCAGAGTCTGAGAGCAAACACTGGACCAGAATCCGAAACTGTGGTTTGAAACTGTGTGTTGTCATTATGAACTGGAATTACGAACAAATTGTGGTTTGTCATTATGACCCAGTCACTGAGCCCTGATCTGAGACTGTGTGGTGTCCTTTTTGAAAGCGTGTCCAGGGACCCTGGTGGGAGGCGGGTTTGTTGTTGTTCAGTCGCACAGTCGAGTCCGACTCTTCGCGACCCCAGGGACCAGCTCCCGCCAGGCCCTCCTGTCTTCCGCCGTCCTCTGAAGTTGGCTCAGTTTCATGTTCGTTGCATCGATGACACTGTCTAACCATCTCATCCTTTGCCGTCCCCGTCTTCTTTGACCTTCAGCCTTTCCCAGCATCAGGGTCTTCTCCAGGGAGTGCTCCCTTCTCATTGGGTGGCCAAAGTATTTGAGCTTCAGTTTCATTATCTGGCCTTCCAGGGAACAGTCAGGGTTGATTTCTTTTAGGATTGACTGATTTGTTCTTCTTGCAGTCCAAGGGACTCTCAAGAGTCTTCTCCAGCACCATAGTTCAAAAGAATCTATTCTTCGGCGCTCGGCCTTCCTTATAGTCCAACTCTCGCAGCCATACATGACTACTGGGAATACCATTGCTTTGACCATGCGGACTTTTGTTGGCAGGGTGATGTCTCTACTTTTTATCATGCTGTTTAGGTTCGCCATCGCTTTCCTCCCAAGGAGCAGGCGTCTTTTAATTTCATGACTGGGAGGCGGGTATTTGTTTCCAAATGGGTTTTTGCTACCCTAACTGGAATACCCACTTTGGTGGAAAGACAGCCGAGACATCTTTGAAAGACAAACCAATCTGCAAACCGGTCTATAAAATCCAGAACTCGAGCAATCCACTCCAACTGCCCTGTTAAAAGAAGTGGTGTAGCTTTGCAGATTTTGCAAGACATATGAATTAAATCATTTGCACGTTCTATGTCAGTTACTTACAGCTATCTTGAATTTCCCCTCCAATCCCCAACGTGTTTTTCTGCAGCTGATGGAAGCACATAAGAGCAGTCCTGCTGCATCAGACCAAAGTTTCACGGAGCCCAGCTTCCTGTTTCCAGCGCTGCCCAGCCAAATCCCTCAGTGCAGCAAGCACATACATTTATTCAAGTCTTTCCTGTTTTATCCTAATGACAGAATTTGGAATCCGTGGCTTCGGAACCTGAGATTCTGCAACTCTAGCACACCTCAGTTTGAAAGTGTCTCCTTTCAACCTACGCATGGGGGGGGGGGAATGGCTATACCACATGTGATTAACAATAGCCTTGAGAAGAAATTTCATATTTTATTTTTTTTGCATGCTGACTCTAATAACCAATCTAGTCCAATTTAACCGATCTTTGCTCCACTTCTGCTTTCCTTTCGTGGTGCCAAAAAAAAAAAGAGAGAGGGGGATTTAAATTGGATTTGACCCATCGCTTGAGCTTATTAGATGCTATTATGCCAAGATATTGGATTCAGTTTTAAAGAGCCGGCAAGTAAGAATGGGGGATTTAGTACACCCAGCAGTGATAGGCGGGAGTCGCCGCCTGTTCCCAGTCCACTTGATGAAGCAGAGACACTGCCAAAAGAGGTTATTAGTTTAAGCAGATCAATGCACAACACCACGCAAAGCAGTAATGAATATGCAAATGTATCATCACTAGTTAGAGCACTTCACCGCCACGGCTTCTCGCTCTTCTGGCGCAATTACAGCCAGCTGCCTCCTCACACTCCACAGCACCCCCAACGCAATCGCAATCACACGCACGCGCCCCACACGTTGTCACCCCATGTCTGCTGCTGCAGCTACATATCTGCAAGGATCTGTACAAATCCTCACAGGACATTATTAAACCTTGAGTTCCAGGGGTAAATATCATACATCAATAGTATAATTTCATTTATCGGAAGATCATGGCCCAAGACAAAACCAAACCAAAAAACCCAGGTGTTAAGCCAGGATTTCAGGTAAATGGGAAATTCCTGGTGTTCTTTTTTCCCCCCACACAAGCCCAATGTAAAATGGAGGCTGGAGCCAGAGTGAAGCCTTGAACTGGATGCAGAAACTTCCTGGGCAGAAGGTTTAGCTCTGCTGCACAGGAAATGACAGTCAAAGGCCAAGTTCCTAGTATATATACAATCAAGCCCAGCCAATTCTGAGGCTTCATGCTGCCTTCCAATCACAGGGGCTAATGCTGCTTATTGCTGTTCACTCCTGAGCCTGAAGAGCCCTTCACACAAAGCCCAAAGTAGTACCTGTATGCTAGGCCCCAGACTCAGGCCATGAAGATCCCATCATGTTCCCCCAGCCCTGGCTCCTGTTGGAGAAAAATAAAATAAAAAAATGGCTTGTTGGCATGACATGATTTCCCCTGGAAGTTATGTCAGTGCTTTCTAGGAATTGCCAGAAACTCTATTGTTTTACCACAGAGCTTCCTAGGTGATTCCTAGAGATGCGTGATGCAATGCCATGTCATCAGTGACAACTGGCCCCTCCAGTCTCCCATTGGTTGCCAAGCCATGCCTGGCAACCCTACAAGTTCCTTTCTCTAATATTCCCCTCATAACCACAACCAGCCCCCAGATATTGGGCGTTTGGCTTCCAGCGGACAATCCATTAAACACACCTCTAATTTTACAGGCTAGCCGCTGAGAATGGTGTTTGGGAATGAGGTACCCAGTTGCCTCACTGCTTGCCCTCACATATTCTTCCAAGCAAAGGAAGCCAAATCAATGAGGCCTGCTGTACCAAGACACCAAGGGCAACCACTGCTGCAAAACTTTGGGCAAGGCTTCAGCATTAAAGAGCCTGGGCTTGCCAAGGAGCTGAGGCCTAGCTTGCTGAGCTACTGAGAATGTCCTCCTGAGGCCTTAGAGCCCCCTTCAGGAGTAAGAAGGGGACAGCAGTGTTCAACATCAGCCTCTGTGATTGGAAGGCAGTATGAACCATCTGGATTGGCCAGGCCCGGTATAAATAGTCAGAGCCCTGGCCTGGCGAACAGAGCAGGGCTTTCTGCCTGCTGCATTTCAGGCTTCAGTTTTTATTTTGGCTCGAGCACCAGCTACCAACTTCAGGGACCCCAAGTTGGAGAACAAGCTCTCCAACTCTGGTTTCGGGGACAACCGCCCTCACACCCGACCATGGCGCTCACGGTCCATCATCGTCCCAATTTAGGGAGAACGAAATTCGATGAAGTTGTTTTTGAAAGGCACTCGGCGGCAAGGCCTTGAAAGCCTCGGTCTTGACAACTGGCAGCCGACATGAGGCCTGGAAGTACAGATGGAAGGCAGCTCGTTCAGGTGCCAGGCTGTCAGTTGGATTAAAATGACTCATTTATTTACCAAAAGAAGCGCACAAAGTGCTTTAGCTAAACAGGGGGGGAGAGAAAGGCGGAGAGGGCCAAGCGGAGGTAGGAGCTCTCGCGCCTTCCCAGCCTGCCAAGAGTCATTACAGCCGAGTGTGGAAAGCCATCAGCGGGGAAGAGACCCCCATCGGCCGGGTGACAGATTGGACTGCGTAATCAGAGGAGGCAGGGGGGAAACGCAGAAAGCTGTCAGAGGGCGAAAGCGTTTGGCCGCACCCGCCAGAAAACTGGCAAGACGAGTTAGTGTGACGGAGTTAACAAGCAAACACATCTCCAAAATGATCTTCCCCTGGCGGAACGTGCTTCCAAAAGGGTACCTCTTCGAGGAAAACCAAGCAAAAACTTTGTTGAAGGAGAAAGGCATTCGCAGACACACACACACTCGCACACACACACACACACATATACAGAGCTATTACTAATCCCTTAGTTTTTGAGAGCTGATGTTTATTTAGCAGCTCAAAAACAGACATGGTGCCAGTCAGAAAGAGGCCAAAGGCATCTTTGTGATGACAGAAATGTCAGACGTACACTCTTGAGGCGGCCTGAAGAGCGGGTCACGTACTTTCTCAGAATAAGGCCCAAGACAAAAATAACCCCAATCCACCACTCTGCGGAGGTCGAAAACAGTAAACGGATAATGCGCTTTCCTAAATCTCTCGCACCTGCCACCCTGTTTCATGGCAGGGCTGGCCCAGCTTGCCTCCAACGCTGCGGGCATCACAAAAACCTGAATTTCTGGCCAGTAACTGGCTGTTTTCCACCATCTTCTGGAAACGCGAGCGGGGGAAACAAGGTCAGGCCCTCTGCTAGAGGAGGCCCCTGAAATGTTAAAATATCTGAAGGAAGTTTAACCTTCTCTGGTTTCCCAGGATACATTGACAACACCGTGAAGATTCAGCCGAAAAGCCACAACATGAGGTGAGGTGAAGCAATCACTTCTGAAGGCAGGGGTCGACGGGGAAGTAAGAAATCGGCTCAGGAGAAAACTGGGCGGCAGGGGTTATGGAGAATCACTCGTTGCCTTCTAATGCAGGGGTGCAAGTGGGAGAGAAGGGACAGCATTCAGCTCCTCTCCCCACAGCAGCCATTTTAGTACTCCCCAATGTGGTGCAAACATTTCCCCTGGTGCCTGCCAAGCTTTTCAGAGCCACTGTAAGGTAGGGCTTGTTATGGGCCTCCCTCATCCAAATGACGGGGTCTCCCATGGCTGCAAGTGGGAGAGAAAGGACAGCATTCTGCTCCTCTCCCCACAGCAGCCATTTTAGTATTTGGCTCTGCCTCCCGCCGCAGCCATTTTGGGGTGGCACTCTCTCAAAATGCCATTGGCTCAAAAGAGGAGGAGGAGGAGATTGGATTTATACCCTGCCCTTCACTTCCCAAAGGAGTCTCAGAGCGGCTTACAAACTCCTCTCCCTTCCCCTCCCCACACCCTGTGAGGAAGGTGGGGCTGAGAGAGCGCTGACTGAGAACTGCTCCTGAGAGAAGAGCTCTGAGAGAACTTGTGACTGGCCCAAGGTCACACCAGCAGCTGCATGTGGGGGAGTGGGGAATCAAATCCGGTTCTCTCAGATCAGAGTCCACGTTCTAGTGCACTGCACCAAACTGACTCGAAAAGGTTGGGGGACCCCTGTTCTAACGGGCCACCACCAGGCGGGTCTGAGTGGCTGCCCAAGTTCCTCAGCTTGGACCCAGCTGACAGGGGCACACGAGGCGGCGACGGCCAAGGCAAACCTATACCTGTCGTCGCTGCTGCTGGCCACTGGCTTCCAGCAGCTCTCCAAGTCAGCGACCCTCCAGGGGCTTTCCCCGTCTGTTCAACGGCCAGTTTGCCTGTCAGAAGGCGGCCTGAATGTGCCCACTAGGTCCAGCCAACAACAGTGTGGGAAAATGGTAGGCTTCTTGCTTTGGACTCCCAACAGCATGGATTGGCGGTAGGTTCAGGCCAGATAAAAAGAAGTGACCCTTTACAAAACCACACAGATTAATTTAGGAATCCTCTATCACGAGGCGTGGCAATGGCAATCGACTATTTTTAAAAAGGGTTAGACAAACGCATGAAGAACAGATTCAGGTGGGAAGCCACATTGTTCTGGAGCAACAGGACAAAGTTTGAGTCCAGTGGCACCTCGAAGACCGACCAAGTTGAAGACCAACCAAGCTTCTCGGCCCTAGTAACTCCCGATCGTTGTAACTTACAAGTCTGCAGTAGGCAGCCGTCACCAAGACACGCCTCTTTCCCAGGCCAGCAGCTGGTACAATTAGAGAGCAAATTGTGTACGGAGGCAGCAGTCTGAAGCGCTGGGAGGTGTCGTGGTTAAGAGCAGTGGACTGTGATCTGGAGAACCGGGTTTGATTCCCCACTCCTCCACATGCAGCCAGCTGGGTGACCTTGGGTCAGTCACAAGTTCTCTCAGAGCTCTCTCGGCCCCACCTGCCTCACAGGGTGACTGTTGTGGGGAGAGGAAGGGAAGGAGATTTTAAGCTCCTTTGAGACTCCAAGTGAAGGGTGGGGTATAAACCTAATCTCTTCATCGTCTTCTACTTCTGGGTACATAAGAACGTAAGAGAAGCCAATGTTGGATCAGGCCAATGGCCCATCCAGTCCAACACTCTGTCACACAACGGCCAAAAAGACCAGGTGCCATCAGGAGGTCCAGCAGTGGGGCCAGGACACCAGAAGTCCTGACACTATTGACCCCCCATGTTTATCTAATTCCCTCTTGAAGCCATCCATGCTTGTAGCCGCCACCATCTCCTGTGGCAGTGAATTCCATATGTTAATCACTCTTTGGGTGAAGAAGTACTTCCTTTTATCTGTTTTAACCCGACCGCTCAGCAATTTCATGGAGTGCCCACGAGTTCTTGTATTGTGAGAAAGGGAGAAAAGTACTTCTTTCTTTACCTGCTCTATCCCATGCATAATCTAGTAAACCTTGATCATGTCACCCCTCAGTCATCGTTTCTCCAAGCTAAAGAGCCCCAAGCGCCTTAACCTTTCTTCATAGGGAAAGTGTTCCAACCCTTTAATCATTCTAGTTGCCCTTTTCTTCACTTTTTCCAATGCTATATCATCCTTTTTGAGGTGCGGTGACCAGAATTGCACACAGTATTCCAAATGAGGTCGGACCATCGATTTATACAAGGGCAGTATGATACTGGCTGATTTGTTCTCAATTCCCTTCCTAATAATCCCCAGCATAGTGTTGGCCTTTTTTATTGCAGTCGCACACTGTCTCGACATTTTCAGTGAGTTATCTACTATGAGTCCAAGATCTCTCTCTTGGTCAGTCTCCACCAGTTTGGACCCCATCAATGTGTATTTATAGTTAGGATTTTTGGCCCCAATGTGGACCACTTTGCACTTGGCCACATTGAACCCCATTTGCCATGTTGACGCCCACTCGCCCATCCTCGACAGATCCCTTTGGAGTGCCTCACAATCCTCTCTGGTTTTCACCACCCTGAACAACTTCATATCATCTGCAAATTTAGCCACTTCACTGCTTATTCCCAACTCCAAATAATTAATAAACAAGTTAAAAAGCATCGGACCGAGCACTGATCCCTGCGGTACCCCACTGCTTACCACCCTCCACTGAGAAAATTTCACATTTATACACACTCTCTGTTTCCTATTAATTAGCCAGTTTTTGATCCACGAAAGGTCATTTTATCCCGTTATTTTTGAGCTTACTTAGGAGCCTGTCCTGTGTATGCACACAAAAACTTATACCCAGAAGTAAACTTGGTTGTTCAGGAAGAATAGGTATGTCAACGGCTATTAGTTACGACAGCTCAAGGGAACCTCCACGTTCAGAGGCAGTGTACCTCTGAATAGCGACCCTTCGGACAATCAAAAGCAGAAGGCTGCTGCTTTTGGGAGCTTCCCAGAGACATCTAGTGAAAGGCATGCTGGGTCACGTGGACTTATAGTCTGACTCGGAAAGGCGATGCTTAGTTATACACCCACCCACAAAACCAGACTTGCCGTTTTCCAATAAAAAGAAACCCACCACACGAGGAGAACCACGTAACGGCAGCCCAACAGTCACCAGAGGCCGCCGGAGCTTCTCAGCCCTAATAACTCCCCATCATTGTAATTTACACGTTTGCAGTGGGCAGCCATCACCAAGACGTGCCTCTTTCCCAGGCTAACAGCTGGTACAATTAGAGAGCAAATTGTGTACTGAGGCAGCAGCCTGAAGCGCCGGGAGGTCAGAAACCAAAAAGGCAAGCCGAGGAAGCCGAGAAGCATCAGCAAAGGGATGCTGGCTGCCTACCTGCCCTTGAAGGAGCCTTGAAGAGCAAATGGCAGCAGACGACATGGAGAGCTCTTTTATAGCCACGCAGGCTGCTGGGCTTGGCGCCGGATTTTCTCAATGCGACCATGAGGACTAGCTGCCTTTCACTGCAGCCACAGGTTTTAAAAATCTGGACAACTCTTGTTCCCAATTGGTTCTCTGTGTCTCCCTACCAAACACCAGCACAGATCGGCCTCAATGACATTTGGACACTTACCGTGCAGAGCAAAACCCCAGCCTTTGATTGCAGGAAGTCCTGGAAGATCATTGTCCTCTCCTAAGGGGGGCGGGGGAGAGAGAGACAGGGGTCACACAAATAAAATTAATCCATAGATAAAAAATGCAAAGGATTTGGAAGGATTTGTGTTGTGCACATGGAATCTCTGGGTTCTGTCAGCAGGCAGAAGCTAAGAAAGAGAACTAAGCTGAAAAGGAGTGGGTTAAGAGCTTGTATCTAAATGTTATGTTATGACAAATAAGATAAGAAAAATGGAAGGTAAATATTTTGTGAAAAATTGGAACCTATCTGCAACTAGATGTGGTGCATCATGTTGGTAACCGGTATTTTGTTCTATTCTTCTTCCCCCCCCCCTCTCTACATTTTTTCTTTCTTTCTTTTTTCTTTTTCCCTCTTCTTCCTTTTTTCTTTTCTCTTAGCTGTTTTTTTTTGTTAATTTTATTCAAATAATTAATAAAGACAATGTAAAAAAAAAAAAAAGAGAGCTCCGGGCTTAATTATTTGGAAGTTCCTTGGGACACAGACCTATCTTTTACTTACTCTATTTCATGAAGTGCCATGTACCCCAAGGACTCCATATAAATAAAAGCATATTAAGTAAAATTTGGTTGTGGGGAAAGGGTAATTTTTTTTAATGTTATTTATTGTGGATTTTTTGGATTTGCAATAGGGGATAAAAGAGAAGACATAAAACTGCAGCGACTCTTCTAACAGTAACTGGTAGCTTATCAGCAAACGGGCTCCATCCCTTAAAAGTGCCTGCCACAGTAAGCTAGCCTTTAAAAAATGCCACAGAACCTGTCGCCATTTTTTTGCTGCAACACCTTTACCTGGGCTACCTCTCTGGACCCAGTAGCTATGGCTGACTGAACTGCATGTTCTTCAAGATCCCCCCCCCTTTCCCCCAAGTTCCCGTCGATGAAATGCAAAGTGCCATCACGTCACGGCCGACTCACAGTGACCCATCAAAGCAAGAGACGTTCAGAGGTTATTTGCCGTCGCCTGCTCCTGCATAGCTACCCCAGTCATCTTTGGCGGTCTCTCATCCAACCAGTTTGGTGTAGTGGTTAAGAGCGCAAATTCTAATCTGGGAGAGCCGGGTTTGATTCCCCGCTCCTCCACGTGCAGCTGCTGGTGTGACCTTGGGTCAGTCACAAGTTCTCTCAGAGCTGTTCTCTCAAGAGCACTGCTTGAAAGAGCTCTCTCAGCTCCACCTACCTCACAGGGTATCTGTTGTGGGGAGGGGGAGGGAAAGGAGATTGTAAGCCGCTCTCCTGTGGGTAGTGAAGGGCAGGGTATAAATCCAATCTCTTCTTCTTCTTCTTCAAGTGCTAACCAGGGCCGGCCCTGCTGAATTTCCGAGATCTGATGCAATCGGGCCAGACTGGGCCATCCAGATAAGGGCTTCCTGTATTTAGGTGCTGCTAATATGATATTCAGATTTTAAAAACGATTGACGCCATCGAAAAGACAGAGGAGGGTAAATCTTTGGGGCAGCCGCTTGTTTTCACCTGCACTCCTTAGTAAAGCACAGCCATTTCTAAACCGTAACAGCTAGAACACGATAACGCTGGTGGCCAGTCCTTGGATGCCCCAGCATCACGGCGGAGCTGATCTTCCCACCGTCTGGATGGGCCAGGATGATGCCGCAGGAAGGGAAGCCACCCAATCCTCTCCCAGCCAGAACCGGGAGAAGAGAGAGAGCAGCTCACCAGCGACAGCCGCCGTGCCCAGCAGTACCATATGGGAGCCACAATTTAGCTCCATTAATGCTCTTAATTTGAAGACATCGAGTGCTAATTACACACTGGGTACTAAAAGGCAGAGCCCTTCCCCTGGTGCCGCCTTCGGAGTGGTGTTTCAGTTGCCTTAACAGCTGGTCAGGTTTGAGTCGGGCCAGGCCCACCCTGCTTCGCCTCTTGCGGGTGGAAGAGAGGCCAGGATACAAGGGCACGCAAGGCACATGTTCCAGGGCTCGGCGGGGCGGCAACAGCCGGGAACGAACAGCCGCTCCTTCACCTCTCGCTGTGGTGAAAAGGGCTGTTTTGTTTGCTGTCTGTGGTGCCACAAGGAAACACAGCCAGGCCTTATAAAGGTTAAGGACAGTGCTGTGGAAGAGTTACTGAGCCACCCGTCCAATCCCGTCTTCCTTTCCCTTCCTAGAGTGACCAACCCCTTTCAGTTCATTCCAATGTGATGGATGGGTCAGAGAAGAAGAGGAGGAGGAGATTGGATTTATACCCTGCCCCACACTCAGGAGTCTCAGAGCAGCTTGCAATCTCCTTTCCCTTCCCCTCCACACAACAGACACCCTGTAAGGTAGGTGGGGCTGAGAGAGCTCTCTCGAGGACTGCTCTCGAGAGAACAGCTCTGAGAGAACTGTGACTGACCCAAGGTCAACCAGCTGGCTTCATGTGGAGGAGTAGGGAATCAAACCCGGTTCTCCAGATTAGAATCCGCTGCTCTTAACCATTACACTATGCTGGAAGTGGGCGGAGCCAGTTGGACTTCTGCCCAGCAATACTTCTGATTGGCTATGCAGTTTTTTTTAAAAAAGCTGTTTTGGCAGCAGCTGCCACCACAGCACAAGGATCTTCACTTCGGCATCCATTTTGTGGCTGGGTCTGGCGTCTGCGGCAGCCATTTTGTGGCTGCGGCCACCATGCCATGTCAGAATCTCAAATGTGCCCACAGGATTTAAAAAGTTGGGGATGCCTGGGTTAAAGCGTCAGAGTAAGGAGACCCAAGTTCAAATCCCCACTTGTGACATGGAAGCTTGCTGGGTGACCTTGGGCCAGTCACAGTCTCTCAGCCTAACCTTCCTCATAGGGTTGTTGTGAGGATAAAATGGAGGAGAAGAAAATGACGAAAGCTGCTTTTGGTGTCCACTGGCGAGAAAGGTGGGGGTATAAATGACATAACTGAAGTCCACTGAAGTCAACGGCTCAGAAGGGTGTAGCTCTGTTTAGGATAGGGGTATAAATGACATAACCAATAAATAGATAGTAACGTTCTCACCCAAGCTGCAGTCAAGTAGAAATACAGACCACTGCAGTCCACACCGGTACCTGACTCACAGTGCTCCGATGCTGTAATCTTCAAAGCCAGCCAGAGACCCTACGGATCTTGTGTATGGTCTATTACTTCTAGTGCACACTTAAGCAAAGTTACGTCTAAGGCCACTGAAGTCAATGGCTCAGAAGGGTGTAGCTCTGTTTAGGATCGCACTGTCAGTCAACCACTGGTGCCAATCAGCTAATCAGCTGATATGCCGTCTCACAGTTCATGACAGCGACTTCCCAAGTTGGCTATTTGCATTTTCCCAGCATAAAAATGGGCATTTTGTGGCCTCTCCAGTAGAAAGGATCAGGGAGAGCAACAGTTCACGGACCCTGAGAGGAGGGCACAGAAGAAACAACTTGCACATATTTCCCCCTTTTACCCCCGTCTCCCCCCCTTTCTCTATTGAAATTTAGACTGGATGCCCCTTGGGCCATAGACCGCTCCGCAAAGCATCATGTGCCTTGACGGTGCAATGAAAATAATTACTAATAAAGGTGGTACCAACACGTTATATTTAATACATCTGCAACAGAATACGCTCCTTTAATGAAGACTTTGGAGGCTGCTTTCTGAGCACGCTCCGTTAACCCGCATTTGCATTCCGAATTAATGAATGCAGAGCAGGTTTGCGGACACAGTTTGCAGCTGACGAAATTCGGTCCTGGCCTAGGAAAGCCTTTGCTTTAGAGGGAATACAAAAATCTCCAACATGCCACCAGTCTTGAATTGTTGGTCCCTTTTACCCATATGCGGATTTGCCAAGGTGATCTGCCCATTACGCAGAATCGTTTGACAGACAGAGGCAGCAGAAGCACAGACTTTACCGGCTCCAGCCTGCAGGCTGCCTTTCATACTTTTCCAGTGCTCTCCCACAGAGCAAGTTCCTCAAGCACAGGGCATCACGGAGACAGCAGGGCTAGTTTTCTCCATGCAAGGAAACTGTTTTGGAAAACACCACTCCCCCTCCACTGCAATCAGGAGTGGCACATGCCACTCCAAAGTCCACCCTCTTCTTCTGTAGAACATGCAGTCGATCTCATAGAATAACAGAATCACAGAGTTGGAAGGTGCCATACATCAATATGCCGATGACACCCAGCTCTATCTGATGTTGGGCGGCCAGTCGGACTCTGATCCAGAAGATCTTCACCGGGCTTTACAGGCCGTGGCTGGGTGGCTCAAGCTGAGCCGGCTGAAGCTGAACCCGGCGAAGACGGAGGTCCTGTGCCTGGGTGGTATGGGATTGGGGCTCCCGCTCCCGGCCTTCGACGGGGCACCTTTGGTGCCAGCGCCGGAGGTTAGGAGTTTGGGAGTGCTCCTGGACCCCACCTTAACGATGGAGGCCCAGGTGCCGGTCACTGCCAAAGCAGCCTTTTATCATCTAAGGCTGGTGCAGCAGTTGGTGCCCTTCCTTAGGCGCGGCGATCTGGCCACAGTGATCCATGCGACGGTCACCTCGAGGTTAGACTACTGTAAGGACCTTTCAACGTGTCTGAAGAAGTGCAAGCTTGCACCCAGCAAGCACCTCTTTGTTTAAATTGCCTGCTCATCTCTGCACTGTCTTTGTAAACACCACATTCAGAAGGGGAATTCCTTTTTAACCTTAAAAACTGGCTCAGAGGTAAGTTGTTTTTTGAATGCGAAGGATGGAAGGATCTAAAGCGCAAGTACGTTTTTCTATCAGATGGGGTTTTTTTTATAACTGTGGACTGCCAAAGTGTTCTCCCGAGTCCTATAAACCACCGTATCTAGGAATGTTACCACATCACAGTCATAATTAATTGAGTATTTAATGGTATCGTGGATCCCGTTAGCCCAGATTACAAAGGCCTGTAAACTGTTTTAACCGTTGACTTTTACTGCACTTGTGCCTTAATTGTTTTAACTTCTTGTATTTTTACCGCACTTTTGTGCCTGTGTAAGCCGCCCTGAGCCCGCGTGCGGGGAGGGCGGGGTATAAATGAAATAAAATAAATAAATAAATCTAGTCCAGCCCCCTGCTCAGCCTAGAGCATCCCTGACAAGTGTTTGTCCGGCTCACCACCTCCCTAGGTAGCTGATTCCATTGTTGCACAAAAAGTGTCTCCTAAGATCCAGCTGGTCCCTTCCCGCCCTTAATTTAAACCCATGATTGCGAGTCCTCTGCTGTCAAGAGTCACAGCTCCCTGCCCTCCTCTAAGGGACAGCCCTTCCAGTACTTAAAGAGAGCAATCATGTCCCCCCTCAATCTCCTCTTCTCCAGACTGAACATTCCCAAGTCCCTCAGCCTTTCCTTATAGGGCTTGGTCTCCAGGCCCCCGATCATCCTGGTCGCTCTCCTCTGCACCCGCTCCATTCTGTCCACATCCCTTTTGGAATGAAGCCTCCAGAAGTGCTGTATTTTATACCGAGTTGTATATTGTTTTTCCTGGGTTTTATGTAAGCTGCCTTGAGCCTGCCTCGGCGGGGAGGGTGGGGTAAAAGTTAAAATAATTAATAAATACAATACAATACAATACTCCAGGTGCAGCCTGACATCTCGCGATTTGGATGTCATGCCTCTGGGGGTTCTCACATTCTGCTACCAGCACGGGAGCGACTGTAGCCTTCCTCCTTCATGCACTGACATGGCAATGTCAGAAGTAAATTGGCCTTATGGGAAGATGCCAGTTTGGTGTCGTGGTTAAGTGCGTGGACCAATGTTCCCTCTAAGCTGCGGGGTCTTGTGAGCAAGAATTCTACTTTGTGAGCTAAAGGCCTTCAAGTTGTGAGCGAGCGATTTGGCTATTGCATAAATTAGTTTGCTCTGGAGCCCTCCTCGCTGAACCAAGACATAAATGTGTGAGCCGGAGGCTAAAAAACTGTGAGCTGGCTCACACTAACTCAGCTTAGAGGGAACACTGGCGTGGACTCTAATCTGGGAGAACCGGGTTTGATTCCCCACTCCTCCACTTGCACCTGGCTGGATGACCTTGGGCAAGCTGTAGTTCTGATAAGAGCTGTCCTTGAAAAAGAGCAGTCCTTGACAGAGCTGTCCCAGCCCCACCTACCTCACAGGGTGTCTGTTGTGGGGAGGGGAAGGGAAGGAGTGTGTCAGCCACTCTGAGACGCCCTTGGGTAGTGAAGGGCGGGGTATAAATCCAATCTCTTCTTCTTCTCTTCTTCACTGACCTGCTAGAAAATGGGGTAATGCTCATGCACAGGTGCGTGTGTGTGTGTTGAGTCACAGTCTGGATTCCAGGCAGTCCCGCAGTGGACTCCCTCACTGCCAGAGTGGCATCAACTCTAAGCTCGAGAATCCTGAGCTGTTGGGGGTAAGACCAGGTGCCCGTTTGGTTCAGAACAAGCTGTGTGTGTGTTGGGGGGGGGGGAGCTTGCAGCATCAAACAGGATCTTTGGAAACATTTCTCAAAAGCAGGAGGAGGAAAGGAAAGGTGTTTCTTTTCCATTTCAATTTTCTCAGCCAATTCACTTTTTATCAACCCCCCCCCCTCCTCCGGCTCACCTCTTGCTTCATGTCATCGTGCAGACGCTGGAACTTCAAAGGCGAAGGGGGAAAGAGAGGAGGCGCCAAGCCCCCCGTCTCCGGTCCCTCGGCCAGGGCCTTCTGGAAAAGCGTGTGATGAAACTCCACCTGCTCGCAGCTGGAGAAAAAGACGATCATCTTGTTGCATTTTTCAAACTGTGGGGATAAAAAGACGCACACATACATACAAGATCAAGGCTATGCGGGTAATGCACACAAGAAAGAAACAAAACTCCAGAGAGGATAGCGTGTGGCACATTATTTAACTTGAGAATCTCCATTTCCAGTCTTTTTTAAAAGGGGAGGGCAGGAAGTCCCCTTCTTCACCCAAAGAGTAGTTAACACGAGGAATTCACTGCTGCAGGAAGTGGCGGCGGCTACAAGCACAGACAGCTTCAAGAAGGGATTGGATAAACATGTGGAGCAAAGGTCTGTCAGCGGCTATTAGCCACAAGGTATGGATGAAACACTCTGTCTGGGGCAGTGATGCTCTGTATTCTTGGTGCTTGGGGGGCAACAGTAGGAGGGCTTCTGGAATTCTGGCCACACAGGTGGACCTCCTGATGGCACCTGTCTTTTGGCCACTGTGTGACACAGGGTGTTGGACTGGGTGGGCCACTGCCTGATCCAACATGCCTGCTCTTGTGTTCTTAAGCAGTGTCCGCTTAAGTGCTTGCCTACGAAAGCTGATGGGACAGTCAAAGCTAACCTTTCGATTCTAGTCTTGCTTACTTGCTTGCCTGGCCCAAGATGCCCGTTCAAATTCTCCTATGACTTAACCGATTTGTGATATTTAAGGGGCTTCATTCCAACCAGGTTAAATGATCGTCTGAAGAGGGTTTATTTATTTTATACCCTGCACACTCTCCCTGCAGGGGACTCAGGACAGCTTACAACATTTAGAATACAATAAATACAACCCCCCAACAAATAAAACAACAAACAACTAAACCAATTAAAATAATAAAGCGGCCTTACGCGCCCTACGGAATGCTGAAAGATCCTGCCGGGCACGAACTTAAAATGCCCTTGCCCTGGCGGTTGACTAGCAGGCGATTTGCGGGCCGGGCATCTGTCAAAGGCCCTGTGATGGTAATCTTAGGAGGTGTGTGTGTGTGGGGGGTCATACTGGGAGAGGGGTTCCTGTAGGTAGGCTCCAAGGACTGGGGTACAGTCACCCTCCCTCCCAATAAAGGTAAAGGTTCCCTTGCTCGAAAGCCAGTCGAATCCGACTCTAGGGTTGCGGTGCTCATCTCCGTTTCAAAGCCGAAGAGCCAGCGCTGTCCGAAGACGTTTCCGTGGTCATGTGGCCGGCATGACTAAACACCGAGGTGCACGGAACGCTGTTACCTTCCCACCGAAGTGGTCCCTATTTATCTACTAGCAATTTCTTGCTTTCGAACTGCTAGGTTGGCAGGAGCTGAAACTAGAGACGGGAGCTCACTCCGTCATGCGGCACACTCGGGTCTCGAGCTGCTGAACTACCGACCTTCCACAGCCTGCAGTTCAGCGTCTTAACCACTTGAGCCACCACACTTGAGCACCCTCCCAATGCAGACATTTATTTATGGAACCCGCCCTTTGCCTCGTGCCCAAAAACACCTGGGAGAGAGGAAGAGCCGCCTGCCAGCTGCCTACTGAAGAGCCTCACCTTGCACTTCCCCAGGAGGAACGCGGCCAGGGTCACCAGCCGCAGCTTGCTCGGAACCACCGCGACGTGTTGCTGCAGTTTCTCCGGCACGGCAAAACCATCACATTCCATGCTGGCAGGAAGAGCTCCGACAACCCCCGTAGGGCACGCTTTGCCCCCCACGTCTTCCGCGACAGAGATGCAGACTGGATCGCGCAAGCTGATATCGGCCAATCTCGCGACGCCTGTCACAAACACAAAACTTCACTTGCACGCGGCGTGCAGAACGCCACCCCCCCCTTTGCGAGACGAACAAAAACCAAAGTTGTGCCACGTCACTCTCTTTTTTTCAGATATTTACAAAAAGTAGAACTCCTTCTTGAAGACCGTTCCCACATGCTCAGCCCTTCCCTCCGACCCCCCAATTGTACCCCTCCTTTCCCCTAAACTTAGCAGCCCCCCCTCATACTCCCCTTACTGGCCTGAGAATCCCTCCTTAAACTCAGCTGCTTACTTCCTGTTGGGCACCATTTTGAGTTGCTGTAGTAAAACCCATCCCGCCTGAAGTTCTCTTCTCCTAGGGGACCTTGATGAGCCAAGGAGTCTCAAAGGGGCTTACAGTCACCTTCCCTTCCTCTCCCCACAACAGGCACCTTGTGAGCACTGTTCCCTCTAAGCTGCGGAGTCTTGGGAGCAAAAATTCTACTCGGTGAGCGACTGGCATGAAAGTGGCGAGCGAGCGACTTGGCTGCTGCACAAATGAGTTTGCTCTGGAGCCCTCCTTCCTGAGCGGAGACTAAACTATGTGAGCCGGAGGCTAAAGAACCGTGAGCCGGCTCACACTAACTCCGCTTAGCGGGAACACTGCTTGTGAGGTGGGTGAGGCTGAGAGCGTTAGCGGGGAACTGTGACTGGCCCAAGGTCACCCAGCTGGCTTTGCGTGGCGGAGGAGTGCGGGAATTGAACCCGGTTCTCCAGATTAGAGTTCGCCGCTTTTAACTACTGCACCACACTGGCCCTTTTGGGAGGCTACCCCCCTCCTTTAAAATTTCCAGAACTCCCAGGTTTGCAGAAACGTCAAGTCCTGGTGTCCCCTTAGAATTACTCAGACGTCTCTACCACAGCTCTGCAACGTAGGCCTACTGCATTGGAGATACGGGGGACGAGGGCTAGCGAGTTCACGGTGCAGGTGAAAAGCGAACGGCTGGCAGCTGACGGCCACTGGCTGATAAGAACACAAGGGAAGCCACGTTGGATCAGTTCGATGGCCCATCCTGTCTGTGTCACACGGTGGCCCAAACCCAGGTGCCATCAGGAGGCCTACCGGCGGGGCCGGAAATCTTAGTTAGAGCCAGGGCTATTTTTGGGCAGGAACGCACAGGAACGGAGTTCTGGCTGGCTCCCAAGTTGGCCACACCCAGCAGGAACTCGTTAGCATAATAGGCCACACCCAACAGCAGGAACTTATTAAGACTGGCTAAATTAGGGTGTGTGGCCTAACATGCAAAGGAGTTCCTGCTACAAAAAAAGGCCCTGGGTTTTGACAACAAACAAGGTAAACAGAATAAGAAGCCAAAGGTGGGTGTGGCTGGATGACCACACTTCTGGTAACACAGGGGTGTGGCCTAATATGCTAATGAGCGGTGCAGTCAGGGGTGTGGCCTAATATACTAATAAGTTTCTGCTTCTGGGTGTGGCCTATTATGCTAATGAGTTCCTGCTGGACTTTTTCTACCAAAAAAGCCCTGGCTAGAGCCAAACTTACCTGCCCGCCCCCTGAGAGGGAAGGGCCACAAACCTTCAACCCCTGCATCCCTTCCACCTCTGGCCAATGACACAGTGCCCTTAGTCGTCTCTCGTGCAGCCACAGGACGACAGATGGGATAGCCGACTCCTTCCGGGTCGGGCTAGGGAAACCAGACTCCTAACGACGGATGGTCGCGTTAAAGGCCAGAGCCGAGTGGAATCTGCCTCTCTGATCGTCCTGAGCAGTCACATCTGTGGCAGGACCACTGTTCCCTCTAAGCTGAGTTAGTGTGAGCTGGGTCACAGTGTTTTAGCCCCTGGCTCGCGTGTTTTTGTCTCAGTTCAGGAAGACAGGCTCCAGAGCAAACTAATCTGATGCAGTAGCCAAATCGCTTGCTCCCAACGTTAATGCCAGTAGCTCACAAAGTAGATTTTTTGCTCACAAGACTCCATTGCTTAGATGGGGCATTGGACAGGACAGCCGCCAGCACGTCGCTTACCGTCTGTAAGCGTGGCCGACAGCAGAACATTCTGCCGCTTCTCGTTGTCCGCGTTTACAGCATTCAGGATCGCAGCGACAGCCTTCTCAAAGCCCTGGTCCAGGATCCTGCCGAAAGCAAGAGTCCGTGAACAGCCACAGCGCAAGGTGAGCTGGCACCCAACCTTGGGCTCCACGGAAACCGCCTCTGCCACTAGTGTGTTTTATGAATGGGAATATAAAGGATTTCCCCCCCCTTTTGATTAATCATATTTTTCTGGTTTTATGGATTCTTCTCCTAAGTAAGATTTTATTAGGATGTGATGATGGCCTATTAAATAGCAGGCCTTCCTCTTGTAGGTTAGATTGATTTTTCTAGCTGACGTTAGCAGACAAATAACCTTCTTTTGGTATAGAAGATAGGTATAAAGTTCATGGTTTTTAGTTGTTTAGGGTAAAGCTTTACAGTGTCTAGGTCAAAAAGGATTTTAGCTTCATATCAGGAAGAAAACACCTTTGTTTGGGTATGAAGAATCCCTGGCCAATATTATCCAGGTTAGGTTAAGTAAATACTTGAAGATATTATGTATCTTCTTTCTTTCTTTACATTTGACCAATAAGTGGACTATTCCTCAAATGATGCATTGTCTTTTGTAACCAATTATGCTTTTTGAATGTTATCTTCATGTCCAGTGTTCCCTCTAAGCTGAGTTAGTGTGAGCTAGCTCAGTTTTTTAGCCTCCGGCTCACACATGTTTGTCTCAGCTCAGGAAGAAGGATGGCTCCAGAGCGGACTAATGTATGCAGTAGCCAAATCGCTCGCTCACAACTTTAATGCCGGTAGCTCACAAAGTAGAATTTTTGCTCACAAGACTCCACAGCTTAGAGGGAACATTGTTCATGACTATGTCATTTCAAGTATAAAATTTCATGTACTTCCTGATGGTGTTCAGAAAGCAGTCATTTTTTGATGGGCTGTTTGGCCTAACTGTTTTCAGGTGTCTTGACTGCAATTAAAACACTATGACCTTCCTCTTCACTTTGACTTCTTTTTTTTTATTGGGATTCTATTTGTATAACATGTGTGGTGTGCCAGAGGGGGCAGGAGAGAGGATGCTCTGACCCCCCCACGGGTGGATCCCCCCATCTTTCAGGAAACCTTACCTGTCGGCCTCGTCCAGAATCAGCCACCGGACCTGGTGGAAATGAATGCACTTGGTGGAGTTGATGTGGTCCACCAGGCGGCCGGGAGTGGCAATCAGTATATTGATGCCTTTGCGTAATCTGTTCCAAAGCAAAGAGAGACACACAAAGAAACTTCAGGAAAAAAGGGCCGGAAGGGTAGATGGTTGTGCGAGATGCCGGTGGAAGTCTCGACCCGGCTGCTTCGT
>NW_015163631.1:500170-516074 GCF_001447785.1 Gekko japonicus
AATGCATCAGACTCTCAGTCCGGCGAGGCCAGGACTGTCTCCTCAGACGGGCAGCCGCTCTCCAAGGTCTCAGGCGGAGGCCTTTCACCTCACCGCCCACCTCGTCCTTTTGAATGGACATGCGGGGATTGAACCTGGGGCCTTCTGCATGCTTCTGGTTGAGGGCAGCAACGGTTGGTTGCACTGGATGGCAGCCTTCCCCTCTCCCCCCGGTATATTTCGTTCTAAGTTCCCTCCCCCCCCTTCCCACTAAATGGCTAGGCGGTCCAGAATCAGAACAGAAAATTTGTAAGTCGCCACCTTGGATCCTTTAACTCTGCTTTTAGTTTTTATCCACTGTATATGGGTATTTTAAAAAAATTATCTTTGTTTTATGGCATTTTGCCCCTTGTACATCGCCCAGAGCCTGGTGTAAGCTGGGATAGGGCAATTAACAAATCAAAATAAAATAATGATAATGATAATAAAAAATGGAGATGCCGAGGGTTGAACCTGGGACCTTCTGCATGCCAAGCAGAAGCACTTCCACTGGGGCACAGCCCCTCCCCCATGCCATCTGAATGGTGTTCCTCATGGGTACCAGCTGGACTGCCATGTAAGTGCCGGCCCCTGGCCCTGATCCACCTTTAAACAGCCTGCAAAAGCTCAGCTCCTGAGCCTGGCCTTCCGTTTCAAGACTCCTCTTGCTGCTTTCCTTGCTCTACCTGCCTGGCGAAGCCCCAGCTCACTTTGGAACCTACCTGCCTGCCTGGGGCTACATGGCCGGCTTCTGGCCCTTAGTTGCTACTCGTGGAAGGTCACCCCCCGTCTGCACTGGGACCACGCTGCATGTGTCCGGCTCCACTGGATTAACAGCCAGCCCCCCTCCCCCAACACCCAAAGATCCTGAAATCTGACTGCATGGAATCACATCCCCACATGACCCCGACAAGCTGATTGACTGAATGAGAACCAGTAAAACAGGGGCGTCAAACATGTGGTCCGGGGGCCGGATCAGGCCCCCGGAGGGCTTCTATCAGGCCCACAGTGTAACTGGCTGTCTTCTGCTTCTTCTTCCAGTCCTGCTGCTGCTGCGTCATCGTAGGTTTGCAGCTTACAGTTACACACCTGAACAGCATACTCAAGATCACAACAGCACAGACATTTTGATGCAATAATTCAGAGCAAGAGGGTTCTTTTTACTTAAAATAAAAACATGCTTAAACACTAGCACTCTTGCAATATTTTCTTTATTTAACAGTGTCTGATAACTGACACCTCTTGCTCTGAATCATTGCATCAAAATGTCTGCGCTGTTGCAATCTTGAGTATGCTGCTCAGGTGTGTATCTGTAAGCTGCAAACCTATGATGACGCAGCAGCAGCAGCAGGACTGGAAGAAGAAGCAGAAGACAGCCAGTTTCACTGTGGGCCTGATAGAAGCCCTCCGGGGGCCTGATCCGGCCCCCGGGCCACATGTTTGACACCTCTGGCCCGGTCCGCCAGCCTGAGCAGCTTGTCTCTAAATGGCAGACTGAGCAGTCATGCAACGACTTGCTTGCTAGTAAGCTGCCTTGAGTTCCACAAGGTAGAAAGGCTGTTAAATGTTTTAAACAAATATATAAAATAAATATCCTTGCCTGTTTGCGGGGTGCCTGCCTTGTAAACTAGCCTGCCATTTCATTCGAGAGTCGAACATATGACGCTTCCCTGTACAGAATCCTTGGCTCATCAAGGTCAGTCTTCTTTCATCCACGCAGATGGGCAGCGGCTCTCCAGGGTCCCTTTCACATCACCCACCACCAGTGTTCCCTCTAAGCTGAGTTAGTGTGAGCTAGCTCACCATTTTTAAGCCTCTGGCTCACACATTTTTGTCTTTGCTCAGGGAGGGATGGCTCCAGAGCAAACTAATCTATGCAGTAGCCAAATCGCTCGCTCACAGCTTTAATGCCAGCAGCTCACAAAGTAGAATTTTTGCTCACAAGACTCCACAGCTTAGAGGGAACATCGCCCACCACCTGAACCCTTTTAAGTGGAGATGCCGGGGATTGAACCTGGGACCTTCCACACGCCAAGAAGATGATCTACCACTGAGGCAGAGCCTCTCCCCAAAATCAGGATGTTCCCAGTTCAAATGCGACAGCACTAAGCTCAACCTTGTATTTGGGGGATCGCAAAACTGACACCCTCTTCTAATATTATTGCCAGGATTCTCAAAATAAAGTATGTGAAATCATGTAACAGCTTGGATGAATCAATTATAGATTAATCAGTTAAAATCTTTTTGATCCACTAAAAGGCTTCCCCTACCATTGGTATCAAAGTGTTACTGTAACACTTTTTTAAAAAATCAAGGTGTTACTGTAAGTACTTACAAAACCTGTGGACTGCAGGCGCCCTCTTAGAAGAGACACTGCCACTTAGAAGATGGCGCCAGCTACAATAGATTCCTGCTCCATCGGAAAACAAAGGGGTAGTTTTTCTTTTAAATTTTTTTTATTCATGTAAGAAAGCATGGAGATTTAATCTGCCAATTTGGGGAATCACTAACATGTCATTATCTGCACGACAGCCTTAACGTTAAAATCCTCAGCATCCTTAAACATTACATGAAGGTGGCAGACAGTGCCGGCAAGTTGCAGCTTACTTAAGGCGACCCCGTAGGTTTTTCAAGGCAAGAGAAGTTCAGAGTACGTTTGCCCTTGCCTGCCTCTGCATAGCCGCCCTGGACTTCTTTGGTGGTCTCCCATCCAAGAACTAACCAGGGCCTTCTAACCAGCTTCTGAGACCTGATGAGATCACGCTAGTCTGGGCCAGCCAGGTCAGGATCAAGCACACATAAATGCTAAATATTATCATTTGCAGGGATCATTTCGTAGAAAAAGAGGTGCAGGAGCTCATTAGCATAACTCATTAGCATATGCCACCCCCCCTGACATCACCGGAAGTGTGTCAGAAGGCGACACCCACCGCTCAGGCTCCACTGGACTGTTTTGGATTGCTAGCTATTGGGGGGGGGGACGTACAGATCTGTCCTCACAGAGGAGGGAGAGCTTGTACCTGAATAAAACTTGGTCTTAAAGGTGCCACTGGACTGTTTTGGACCGGGGGGCCGGGGGGGGGGGTCTCTGCAGCTTACCTGGCTGCTTCTTGCTCTGACTGAGGGCTGCTGGGAGCAGGGGGTGGGGCTTGTTTTATGTGCCCGCCCCCTGGGCTCTTTACTGCCGGAGCTCCGCTCCTGTGCGCTCCTGCAGGAAATGACCCCTGATCATTTGCCTTCCCCAATTTGCCTATTATTGATTTACTGCATTTCTCTCTCTCTCTCTCTCTCTCTCTCTCTCTCTCGCGCGCGCGCGCGCGGGGTAGGGCGGGATAGAAATATCCGAATAAATAAAATAAATAAATAAAGTGCAAGGTACAATACAACATTTTCCTAATACAATAAATACTGAACATGCATTAAATACAGTATTCTAAGAATAATTGACGAACACCCAATCTCTCATGCTGTACATAAAATAGCACCAGGAGCATGCCAAAATATATTCCCCAGAAACAAGAAATAGAATTGCAGTATAGCTAAATAAGTTTCAGTATAGCAGCAAAGTATTATCACAATAACAGCAAGAACTAATACATACTATGTATTTGATATAAATTAGTCTTCTCAGATCTTCTCAACAGTAATTCGATCGATGATTCAAACCATTTCCGAGAATAACCTTTAGAGGTACATAAATCTCCCTCCAGAAAAGTAATAATTCTGTGGTGCAATGACCAGTATTAGAGACTGTGACGCCCCCTTAACTGGGGAGGTCTGGTTTTACTTTAAAAGTGTTCTTTATGTTTTTCTCTACTGGGTAATCCGGCTGCCACCAGGAAATTTAAGGCTTTCCAAACCTTTATAATATAATATTCATCACTGGGTAGGTATATCGAGGGTTAAGCTTTCGAGGAACTATGTGGTCTGAGGAAGGATTCTTTCCAGAACTGGTATACCTGAATGAAATAGGATTTATTTAAAGAAAGCATAAATACGAGGGTAGAACCATGTAACTAGTAAAGTAGATATAACACACAGTCTGCTCCCTACTGACAGGGATTTTTCCTTAGGTAACTTTGTAACACTGTTTCCTTCAGGCCATATACTGTTACTGTTTCTTTATACTTCAACTTTTCATAACACACACAAGAAGGTCTCTCCTTCAGACCCCAGAACTAAACTCATCCCACACAGGGATGGGTCTCACTCCTCTCATACACAGAACTTCTGCTTCTCTCACAGAAATCAGAACTTAACTGATCTTCATCAACTGTCAAATCTAAGTGACCCTCTTGATAGACATTCAAATCCTCCACACAGCATCCATTCCAAACCCCCTCCCCCTCTCTGTCACCCACCAATCATATCACTTGCCTGATTCCAGCACTCTAGATTATCATCACAGCCATGCAAACCAAACTTTTAAAGCCACACACACACAGTTAAACATGAAATCATTACAGAGACCGATTCAAGATGGAGCCCAACAGACTCAAGGTAAATCTACAGCACGGTGGCACACCAGACAAAAGGCATGATGCTCTTAATAAAAATAACAGCAGCGGCTGACTAGTTCCCAAAAGTTAGTTTTTGCAACACTGCATCCAGCCAATTATGCAACATCTACCTGGATAATCACCTGATCCCAAACCTTTATCAATTCAATAACATTGTGAACCTTGGCAAGGGCTGCTAGTTTGGATAGACTATGCAAATCTTTGGCCTTCCCAAACCACTCACTCTTTCTTGGAGTAATTGTTTTTGCTTCCACACCTTTGCAAAAATGATTCTGAGCAGCGGTTATCATATATAAAGCTATATAATCTGCGTGCCTCCCGGTAGCAGAGCAGTATAATTTAAAACAAACAAGTCTACCGACAAATTAGGCCAAGATATTTTAAGCATCTTGATAATACCTCCAACAACACTGCCCAGTAACTTTGGGTGCAAAGAACACTACCATCACACACAGACAATATTGGCCAAACTGTTTGTATAAAACCAGCGATTTCCACCCTGGTTGTGTTATGTTCTTGCCAATCGCTATGGAGATAAATACCACTGGTACATCATTTTAACTATATTATCCGTGAACATCAAGAAAGCAGAACATAAGGACATCATGAATTTCCAGACATGTGCTTTGATTGCATATCCCAGTGCTTTTGTTCATTTCCTCAACGCAGTACTTACAGCCACTACATTCCATTTCTACTAAAGCAGCATATGACTTAGAGAGCACACCTGCCATTTTCAGTACACAATTTTTCCAAAGGTAAAGGTAAAGGTTCCCTTGCTCGAAAGCCAGTCGAGTCCGACTCTAGGGTTGCGGTGCTCATCTCCGTTTCAAAGCCGAAGAGCCAGCGCTGTCCGAAGACATTTCCGTGGTCATGTGGCCGGCATGACTAAACACCAAGGTGCACGGAACGCTGTTACCTTCCCACCGAAGTGGTACCTTTTTATCTACTTGCAATTTCTTGCTTTCGAACTGCTAGGTTGGCAGGAGCTGGAACTAGAGACGGGAGCTCACCCCGTCATGCGGCACACTCGGGTCTCGAACTGCTGAACTACCGACCTTCCACAGCCTGCAGTTCAGCGTCTTAACCACTTGAGACAATTTTTCCAAACTCTGTGCATAATCTACCTTGTCACAGAGTAGCTGCAAAAAAACTTTTAAACTGAAAATACTGGGAAACTATTATTGGATTACTACGCCTACTTACTTCCTCAAAAGCTGTAATTCTCTTCTTTATAGGTCTAGGAATTATAGAGTTGGAAGGGACCTCCAGGGCCATCTAGTCCCGCCCCCTGCACAATGCAGGAAATTCACAAATAGCTCCCCCCCCACCCAGTGACCCCTGCTCCATGCCCAGAAAAGGGCAAAACAAACAAAGCCAAACCACCCCTCCAGGATCCTTGTCCAAACTGACCTGGAGAAAAATTGCTTCCTGACCCCAAAGTGGCGATCGGCATTTCCCAGGGTGTGTAAGAAAGGGCCACGAGAACTAAGCACTGAGGCAACCATTCCTGCCCTCCCTCTCGTGATCTGCCTAAGTTCACATAGTCAGCAGTGCTGTCAGATGGCCATCTAGCCTCTGCTTCAAAACTTCCCAAGAAGGAGACCCCACCACTTCCCAAGGAAGCCTGTTCCACTGAGGAACCGCTCTAACTGTCAGGAAGTTCTTCCTAATGTTTAGCCGAAAACTCTTCTGATTTAATTTCAACCCGTTGGTTCTGGTCTGACCTTCTGGGGCAACAGAAAACAACTCTACCTGACAGCCCTTCAAGTACTTGAAGATGGTTATCGTATCACTTCTCGGTTGTCTCCTCTCCAGGCTAAACACGCCCAGCTCCTTCAACCTTTCCTCATAGGACTTGGTCTCCAGACCCCTCACCATCTTGCAATCCACCTAACCATTTCTGTTCCCAGATTCCAACATTAAATGTTGTGCATTTCTGCCCTGCCCTTCCTCCAAGTGACTCCATGCAGCGGACACAGTTCCCCTGTCTTCCATTTTATCCTCATCACAACCCTATCAGGTAGGCTAGATGGAGAGAGAATGTAAGCGACACACCAAGCAGGGATTTCAATTTTGGGTCTCCCTGGCCCTAGTCCAATATTACATATTTCTTTCTTTACTTATTTATCTAGAGACTTCATTTATACTCTCCCTTTCTCTCCAGTGGGGACCCAGAGGGGCTGATGCTGCTCTCCTCCATCTGGTCCTCACAAGAACCCTGTGAGGTAGGTTAGCCTGAGTGGGCGTGACTTAGGTCTGCCAAGTCTCGTGGAATCGCGGCGGGGGATCGTCATTCTTTACAGGAGCTCTGCCGCGGGGGACGGCAACAGGCGTTGCACCGCCGTCGCCAGGATGTGACGCTATGCGTCGCTCTGGCAACGGTCCCGTTGCCTGAGTGGGCGTGACTTAGGTCTGCCAAGTCTCGTGGAATCGCGGCGGGGGATCGTCATTCTTTACAGGAGCTCTGCCGCGGGGGACGGCAACAGGCGTTGCACCGCCGTTGCCAGGATGTGACGCTACGCGTCGCTCTGGCAACGGGACCGTTGCCAGAGCGACGCATAGCGTCACATCCTGGCGACGGCGGTGCAACGCCTGTTGCCGTCCCCCGCGGCAGAGCTCCTGTAAAGAATGATGATCCCCCGCTGCGATTCAACGAGACTTGGCAGCCCTAGCGTGACTGCCCCAAGGTCACCCAGCAAGCTCCCATGACAAAGTGGGGATTCGAACCTGGGGTCTCCCAGATTTTATTTTGTTAGATTTGTATCCCGTCCTCCTCATGTAGCGGGCTCTGGGCGGGTCCCGTCAATTACCACATACGACAGCTTAAGAACAATTAAAATACAACAGTAAAAATCCAACTAAACGCCTATGTGCTATTTCCCGCCCCGGCCGATGAGGTTTTTCAGATTGGGGTCCCTAGGTGGTAAACAAGGATCTGACCCACTGAAGGGGAGGCACAATGGGGGGCGGGGGGCGGGAAACACCCACCACGTCAACTAAAAGCCTGGCAGAAGAGCTCCGTCCAACAGGCCCTGTGGATCAGGGGCAATGTTCCCTCTAAGCAGTGGAGTCCTGTGAGCAAAAATTCTACTTTGTGAGCTCCTGGCATCAAAGTTGTGAGTGAGCGATTTGGCTACTGCATAAATTAGTTTGCTCTGGAGCCATCCTTCCTGAGCAGAGACAAAAATGTCTGAGCTGGAGGCTAAAAAACTGTGAGCTAGCTCACACTAACTCGGCTTAGAGGGAACATTGATCAGGGGTCTCCAACTTTTTGGTGCTTGCAGACACCTTTGGGATTGTGAGAGGGTGCTCAGAATGGCAGCCACAGGAGGCAAAGCCAAACATAACACTTCTCTCGTCACCCCTCCTGGGAAGAAGGAAAGCATGAAGGGGGACTGGAACCACACACTGGAGAAGGAAAGCCCAGGAGCTAAGCGGTACTCCTCATCCCCCAGTGGAAAACCCTTTCGCCTGAATGAAGGCAGCCAAGAAGAAGCCCTGCCTTACAAGGGCCCCAACCGCTTTCTGAAAAGCTTTGCGAGTGCCAAGGGAAGTACCATAGCAGGGAACCCTATCCTAGATTCTACTCTAACGCTCTAACCGGTGTACCACACTGGCCTTCTTTTGTGTGTGTGTGTTTTTGTATTTGTGTGTGAGTGTGTGTGCACCTGGAAGTCATGGCGACCTCTGGTGACTGACCCCTACTGGGGCCCTGGAGGATTCTCAGAGAGGTGGCTTAATAAAGCCTGCCCCTGCCTCCCGACTCCTGATATTCCAAGGAGGTCTCCCATCCAAGAACTTGCCAGAGTTGACCCTGCTCAGCTTCCCAAATCTGAGGCGATCGAGCTTGGCTGGGCTATCCACGCCAGGGCCCCACTGGCCTTCCTATCTGGTTGTAAGCAGCCTCCTAACCGCCCGACCCTGCTTCGACAGCACGTCCAGACCACGTTAAATCCCAGAAGCAAAAAAGATTTTTTAAAAACCGTCCCTTTCCCGAAGACCCGCACACTTCCCTTCCGCAAGCTCTCCAGCTGTCTGCTCACAAACACAAACGCCTGCGAGAGATCCGGGTGGAGAAGCCGATGGGGAGGCCGGGAGAGAGAAGGCGCTTTGCAGACATCAACAGGGATCGTCTGCTGAGGAAGCTCATCAGCATTTGAAAACTAGAGAGATGTGAGCGCGCTCCCCGCTGCCCAAGCCGCCCGCTTGCCGTAAGATCCACAGCGGGGGGTGCTCACCGCCTGATCCAAAGTCACCAGCCTCCCTCCCCACTCCAAAAGGCACTCCGGGAGACAGTGACAGATGAAAGAGGCTGGAGGAGAGAGGGGGAGAGACGGAACTTGAGGAAAGGAAACGCGGTTTTATGAAGACGGCGTCCCACCTGGCCTTTTCCGATTTCTTCTTTTCTCCTCCCATCAGCACGCCGGGCACAATCCAGGTAAAGGGCTAAACGGAGGAGGGAAGGAAAGGGGAGAAAATGTGAAACTTGGGGGGGGGGAGGGACACTGAGCTAAAATGATAAGCTGTGCTCTAATCTGGGGAACCCTGGAGCACCCCAAGGAGCAAATGAATGGCAGCAGTCAAACTTCCCTGAAAGACAGCAAGCTGCTGGTACGGAGCTTTCCCGGCACGCCGCCGCTGCAGGAGAGCAAAGGATGAGTAGGCATGTGCTCCATGCACAGCTCGGTACAGGGGACTGGCCAGAGACCAGCATGCAGCTGAGGATGCGTCCCACAATCCCCTACAAGGGATTCTTCAGCCAGGAAGTGCCCATTGATGGGATTTCTTGACCGTGGAGGAGGAGGAGGAGATTGGATTTATACCCTGCCCTTCACTGTGAAGTCTCAGAGCGGCTTACAATCTCCTTTCCTTTCCCCTCCTCACAACAAATCACCCTGTAAGGTAGCTGGGGCGGAGGGAGCTCTTTCGAGGACTGCTCGAGAGAACAGCTCTGAGAGAACTGGGACTGAACCAAGGTCACATCAGCAGCTGCATGTGGAAGAGTGGGGAATCAAATCCGGTTCTCCCAGATTAGAGTCCGCGCTCCTAACCACTGCACCAAACTGGGTCTCTCACCAAACTGGAAAGTAAGGAAAATGCAGGCTCTGTTCAGACAACCAGGGAACACTGGAGTTGGTGGGTTGTCTGAACGGAGTCGCTGCAACTATCCCTCATCCCAGCCTTCATCTGATCTGAAGGGAGCTTAATTGTGTACAGGCTGTGTCCCGAAGAGCATCCGTGTCCCCAGCGTGTGACTATGGGCACCGTGGCATCTGTAAGCCCCTTTTCTGGAGCCCACTGACTGTGTTCAGGAAGTGGGCAGGGCTGTTGCCCACCAAGGCTTCTGAAAAGTCACATTCAGTGTGGTGCAGCGGCCGGAGTGTCAGACTAGAGTCTGAGAGAACCAGGTTCGAATCCCCACTCTGCCATGGAAGCCTTGGGCCTGTCATGCCCTTGCAGCTTAATCTACTTTGCAGTGTTGTTGGGAGGACAAAATAGAGAACGTTGGGGAGAAAGGGGGGGGGGTAAAAGTAAGTAAATAATCAAATAGCCCTGCCCAGACTGGCAGTGCCTGGATGGAGACGGCCATGGCAAGCTGAAGCGTGTCCTGAAAGTTTTAGCCAGCCGGAATGCCACTTTGCCTCTCAGAATGCAGGGAGTCAATTTGGTGTCGTGGTTAAGTGCGCGGACTCTAATCTGGGAGAGCTGGGTTTGATTCCCCACTCCTCCACTTGCACCTGCTGGATGACCTTGGGCAAGCTGTAGTTCTGAGAAGAGCTGTCCTTGAAAAAGAGCAGTTTCTGTCAAGAGCTCTCTCAGCCTCACCCACCTCAATGGGTGTCTGTTGTGGGGAGGGGAAGGGAAAGGAGTTTGTAAGCCGGTCTGAGACACCTTTGGGTAGTGAAGGGCGGGGTATAAATCCAATCTCCTCTCCTCCTTCTTCAGCGCCAAGCCCTCCGTGGGCAGTGACATCATCTCGAGGGAAGCAGGAGAGGAGGTACAGCGGATATGGACAGGGGGAGGGAAGCATCTGAGCCCATTCGGGGAGGGCGGTATAGAACTCTTATAAAATAAATAAATAAGTAAATAAATCCCCACACCAATGTTCCCTGTAAGCTATGGAGTCTTGTGAGCAAAAATTCTGCTTTGTGAGCTACTGGCATTAAAGTCGTGAGCGAGCGATTTGGCTGCTGCATCAATTAGTTTGCTCTGGAGCCCTCCTTCCTGAGCAGAGACAAAAATGTGTGAGCTGGAGGCTAAAAAACTGTGAGCTAGCTCACACTCACTCAGCTTAGAGGGAACACTGCCCCACACTACAGAAAGTCTCGAGAGGGACAGTGGCAGAGCACCTGCTGGGCATGCAGAAAGGCCCCAGGTTCAATCCCCGGCCTCTCCAGTGAAGAGAAGAAGAGAAGAAGAGATTGGATTTATACCCCGCCCTTCACTACCCAAAGGTGTCTCAGAGCAGCTTACAAACTCCTTTCCCTTCCCCTCCCCACAACAGACACCCTGTGAGGTAAAAGAAGAAGAAGAAGAGATTGGATTTATACCCCGCCCTTCACTACCCAAAGGTGTCTCAGAGCGGCTTACAAACTCCTTTCCCTTCCCCTCTCCACAACAGACACCCTGTGAGGTGGGTGGGGCTGAGAGAACTCTGACACAAACTGCTCTTTTACAAGGACAGCTGTGCCAGAGCTTGCGACTGACCCAAGGTCACATCAGCAGGTGCAAGTGGAGGAGTGGGGAATCAAACCCGGTTCTCCCAGATTAGAGTCCGCACATTTAACCACTGCACCAAACTGGCTCTTCAGCAAGAGGATCAGGTGGTGTGAAAAACCAACACCTGGGACCATGGAGAGACGCTGCTGCCTGTCTGAGTAGAGAGCCCTGACTCTTGACAGACCACTGGCCTGACTCGGTAGAAGGCAGCTCCACGTGAACCACCCCCCGGGCACTGCCGGCCCCGCAAAGGGGCAAGAGGCCAGGGCGCAGCACCCCCAGGACAGTGCTCTGGGAGTCGGTGGGGAACGAGAGGCAGAGTGTGAATCGGTGTGCTGTGCGGGAGGCCCCGGCTCAGTCCTCGGCCTCTCCAAGGGCCTCAGGGACCAGCTCTTGGGAGAGACTACCCCCTGCCTGAGACCTCGGAGAGCTCCAGTCAGGTGAGCGAGACGGTCTGACTCAGCAGAAGGCCACTCTGCCATTCCGAGGACGCCCACGTCCCACTTGTAATCTGTCAAGGAACGCGCTGGAACTTTGCCTTAGCTGGTGGCTCTCTCACCCCTGAGCCAGGCCCCTGCGCGACTTCCACCATTGGGAGTTCTTTCACTGCTCGCCCCAGGGGTCGGACCCCTCTGGGACTGGGGTTGCAGCACCCGCAGTCTCTGAGGCTCAGCCCCGATTCCCCTGGGGGCGGCGCCAATGTTCCCTCTAAACTGTGGAGTCTTGTGAGCAAAAATTCCACTTTGTGAGCTACTGGCACTAAAGTCGTGAGGGAGCCGTTTGGTTCACTGCATAAATGAGTTTGCTCTGGAGCCCTCCTTCCTGAGCTAAGACAGAAATGTGTGAGCAGGAGGCTAAAAACTGTGAGCTAGCTCACACTCACTCAGCTTAGAGGGAACGCTGGGTGCCACATTTCCTTCCAAGACAGGCCCCCCACCCCAGGTCCCTAGAGAAACAAAAACCCATCTCCCAACAACCTCACTGGGCACAGCTGAACTCCCTCAGTAGGACCCGCTCAGTACAGGGGCACAGACAACCCACGGCCATTTTATCCTTCCCCCAAGAAGCTCTGGGTGGGGCACAGGCAATGCTCCCTCTAAACTGTGGAGTCTCGTGGGCAAAAATCCTGCCTTGTGAGCTACTGGCGTCAAAGCTGTGAGCGAGCGATTTGGCCACTGCACAAATCAGTTTGCTCTGGAGCCCCATCCTTCCTGAGCGAAGACGAAAAGGCATGAGCCGGAGGCTAAAAAAACTGCAAGCTGGCTCACACTAGCTCAGCTTAGAGGGAACACCGGATACAAGGCTCTCTCTCCCCCCCCCTCCCCATTTTATCCCCACAAGGACCCGCTGGGGTCGGTTAGGCTGAGAGACTGTGATTGACACAAGGCCACCCACTGGCCTCCGTGGTCAAGGAAGGATTTGAACTGCTGCCCCGCCACACCCAGCAAGACCTCTGCCCCACTGAACGTCTTGTTGGCTGGCACCCGGGGGGGGGGGCGGAATCCAAGAGAGAAAAATCTGAACCAATCCTTACCTTCAGCAATTTCTGGATCGTCTGAAAGCTCTGGAGGGCCAGCTGCGGAAAGCGAAAGGTCACGTCAAATTAATGAACAGACACGGTCACGGCGAACACCGCTTCCTTCAGCAACATACTGTCCCTGACATGGAGCTCAGGTTGCCTATGCTCGCATCCAGCTTGCCCTCCGTGAACAGAGGATACCGGACAAAGCGCTCCGGTGCCAGGGTCCAAATGCCCCGCTCTAAGAACATAAGAGAAGCCAATGTTGGATCAGGCCAATGGCACATCCGGTCCAACACTCTGTCACACAGTGGCCAAAAATACCAGGTGCCATCAGGAGGTCCAGCAGTGAGGCCAGGACACTAGAAGCCCTCCCACTGTTGCCCCCCCCCAAGCACCAAGAATACAGAGCATCCCTTGCCCCAGCCTGAGAGTTCCTATCTATAGGTAAAGGTAAAGGTTCCCTTGCTTGAAAGCCAGTCGAGTCCGACTCTAGGGTTGCGGTGCTCATCTCCGTTTCCAAGCTGAAGAGCCAGTGCTGTCCGAAGACGTTTCCGTGGTCATGTGGCCGGCACGACTAAACACCAAGGCGCACGGAACACTGTTCCCTTCCCACTGAAGTGGTACCTATTTATCTACTTGCAATTTCTTGCTTTCGAACTGCTAGGTTGGCAGGAGCTGGAACTAGAGACGGTAGCTCACTCCGTCATGCCGCAACTCGGGTCTTGAACTGCTGAACTACCGACCTTCCACAGCCTGCAGTTCAGCGTCTTAACCACTATCTATACCTTGTGGCTAATAGCCACAGATGGACCTCTGCTCCATATGCTTATCCAATTCCCTCTTGAAGACACCCATGCTTGTAGTCGCCGCCACCTCCTGTGGCCGCAAATTCCATGTGCTAATCACTCTCTTGACTTGCCATGGCAGACCGCAAGCCGAAGGTGGGCCTTCGTCTCTGTGCTCCAGCCCCTCCACTGCAGGCGGCCCGCCCCAACCAAGGTCAGGTGACTCAAGGAGCCAATGTGGTTCCACCAGGCCCTATAAAGCCCCTGACTCTGGCCTGGTTCACAGAACGCTGAGCTCACCGGCTGCTTTGGGATCACTGGGCCCCCAGAGGGGTGGAATGCAGGATTGCGTTCTGATGGAACAGCCAGAAAGAAGAGTGGGTGGGTAGAAACTCCTCCCCCAAGGAGCTTTTGTGCTTCCCCCCAATGGCAAGCAAGGGGGAGGAGGAGGACATCGGATTTATACCCCGCCCTTCACTACCCAAAGAAGTCTCAGGGCGGCTTACAATCTCCTTTCCCTCCCCCTCCCCACAACATGAGGTAGGTGGGGCTGGGAGAACGCTTTCGAGGACTGCTCCTGAGAGAACAGCTCTGAGAGAACTTGTGACTGACCCAAGGTCACACCAGCAGCTGCATGGGGCGGAGTGGGGACTCCAACCTGGTTCTCCCAGACTAGAGTCAGTCCGCACTCTTAACCACTACACCAAACTGGCTGTCTTGTAGATCAAGACCCCCTGACGTGAAAGGCCCTTCCCCTACTTTTGAAAGTGTGGAAATTACTCAGTTACAGGGAAAAGAGAACAAGTAGAGGCTTTCTCTGGAGGCCAGGCTGGCGAGACCAGACTCCAGTCCAGACAGGCAGGGGGGAAAGGCAGCAATCCTTCCTTAAGTCATCAACGGCTTTACCTCATACACTCAATCGCTGCTTCTGTGACTGGTCCGAGCCAAAACTGGGCAACCCACAGGATTTATACAGACTCAGGGGGACTCCTCAGTGGCAGAGAGCCAGTTTGGTGTATGGGTTAGGAGCGCAGACTCTAATCTGGGAGAACCGGGTTTGATTCCCCACTCCTCCACTCGCAGCTGCTGGTGTGACCTTGGGTCAGTCACAAGTTCTCTCAGAGCTGTTCTCTCACAAAAAGTTCTTGAAGGAGCTCTCCCAGCCCCACCTACCTCACAGGGTGTCTGTTGTGGGGAGGGGAAGGGAAAGGAGATTGTAAGCCGCTCTGAGACGCCGAGTGAAGGGCTTGCTCCCAGAGCTTTTGTGGGCTGCTCTCCGCCTCCAAAGGGCAAGGCTGCACCCTCCACGGCCTGGGCCACAGAAACTCACAACTCTCCGCTTCCACTCATTTCCTAGAGGCCCTTTCTAGAGGCCTGTGAGCCATGCAACCGATGCTGTCAGGAACCTGTGAACAGCAGATCTGCAGCGACTTACTTCTCGCGTTGGAACCAGGACAATGGCATACGGCCCATCGCTGCGCTGCGGACAGAAGGGAGATGAAGGAAGAATCAGCAGCCAAAACAGACTCAGCAGGACATCAACAAACCCAGCGACCAGGGGGAGAGGCGTATCCTAACTCTCTGCATTTCTTTATAGGCAATCGCTTGGATTGGCAACATGGGTCATATCTGCGATTTAAAAAGGATTCTCACAGAGCGATGAACACACATGAACCTGCCTGATACTGAATCAGGCCTCTGGTCCATCAAAGTTATTACTGTCCATTCAGACCAGGAACAGCTCTCCAGAGTCTCTGGCAGATGTTGTTCACATCACCTACTACCTGGTGACTTCCTTCCTTCCTTCCTTCCTTCCTTCCTTCCTTCCTTCCTTCCTTCCTTCCTTCCTTCCTCCCTTTCTTCTTTCCTTCCTTCCTTCCTTCCTTTCTTCTTTTCTTCCTTTCCTTCTTTCCTTCCTTCTTTCCTTCCCTTCCCTTCCTTCTTTCCTTCCTTTCCTTTCCTTCCTTCCTTTCCTTCCTTCCTTTCCTTTCCTTCCTTCTTTCCTTCCTTTCCTTTCCTTCCTTTCCTTCCTTTCCTTCTTTCCTTCCTTCTTTCCTTCCTTCCTTCCCTTCCTTCCTTTCCTTCCTTCTTTCCTTCCTCCCTTCCTTCCTTCCCTCCCTCCTCCCTTCCTCCCTCCCTTCTTTCCTTCCTTCCTTCCCTCCTTCCTCCCTCCCTTTCTTCCTTCCTTCCTTCCCTCCTCCCTCCCTCCCTTTCTTCCTTCCTTCCTTCTTTCCTTCCTTTTCTTCCTTCTTTCCTTCCTTCCTTCCTTTCTTCCCTCCCTCCCTCCTTCCTCCCTCCCTTCTTTCCTTCCTTCCTTCCCTCCCTCCTTCCTCCCT
>NW_015163631.1:516341-519285 GCF_001447785.1 Gekko japonicus
TTCCTTCCTTCCTTTCCTTCCTTCCTTCCTTCCTCCCTCCCTTCCTTCCTTCCTTCCTTCCTTCCTTCCTTCCCTCCCTCCCTCCCTTTCTTCTTTCCTTCCTTCCTCCCTTCCTTCCAAATTTTATTTATAGTTTTTTGGTTCAACATCGTATACACATATTCAAACATATGTCTTCCATCTTTGAAGTCTGTTATATACATTTTTTCTTCTAACCATTTATACACTCTAAGCCATCTTTTTTGAAAACGTTTTTCATCTTTTCCTTGAAGTAACACATTAAGTTTACCCATTTCAGCCACTTCTAATATTTTTCTTAACAAATTCATCTCTTAAGGGTATTTTTTCTGATTTCCGGTATTTAGCTACTAGTATTCTAGCTGATGTAAGTATGTATGTCAATAAGTACTTATCATTTTGTTCATAACATTTAGGAATTATGTTCAACCAATATATCTCTGGTAACAGTTCTAAGTTAATATTCATTATTTCCATTATTATTATTTTTAACACTTTGCCAAAATTTATATACTTTTCCACATTTCCACCACATATGAAAAAATGTTCCTATATTCGATTTACATCTCCAACAATTCCCAGAAGCATCTTTATACCCTTCAACGATTCTATCAGGTGACCAATATCCTACTACCTGGTGACTTTCAACTGGAGATGCCGGGGGTCGAACCGGGGACCTTCTGTGTGTCAAGCAGAGGCTCTACTCCCGAGCCACAGCCCCTCCCATCTCCACAATGGGAGGCCACAAAATGGCAGCACCCCTTCAAAGAGTATGAGGCCTCTGAGGCAGAGGGGAACTCTGGACAGCCCCCCCCCCCCCCCCCGATTTGATTCTCTCTGAGGGAAAAGATGTAGGAGTAGATGTCCACAGTTCTTCCAGCAGCAGAAAGTCATGCTGGTTGTCAATATTTCTGGCCTACTTTACAGAGGTGTTCAAACAATGACTGAGACGTGGAGGAATGTAAGGAAAACGCTGTACAAATGTCAAATGTTGCCCCTGGTTTTTAGAGAGTAAAATCTAGTTTCGGCACGCCCGTCGCCTACCTTTATTTTTGGCTCCATTCTTTGCAAGGATTGGATAAGAGGGATCCCATAGGCAAGCGTTTTACCTTTAGAAGAGCAGAGAGAGAAATTTTTTTTTAAACCACGGACTTTTTTAAAAATGGGAGAATTTAGATTTCAAAAACCCATTCCCGTAACTCCACGCTGAGAGGGGCATTTCCCCCACACAGCTGTCTGAAGATCATCTGGGGGCAGAGCCTGGCGCTTGGGAAAAGGGACAGATACGCTCGGCCTCCTGACTCTTGGGCGGCTCTCTCTGTCTTCCCATAGGAGGGGCTGTGGCTCCACCCAAAAGCATCTGTTCCGCATGGAGAAGGTCCTGGGTCCAGGTCTCAGCAGCTCAAGCAGCAGGTCCTGGGGAAGGCCCAGAGGGGCCACGAACCGTCAGCAGGGACCAAACTGAGCAAGGTGAACCCACCTGAGAGCCAGTTTGGTGTAGTGGTTAAGTGCGTGGACTCTAATCAGGGAGAACCGGGTTTGATTCCCCATTCCTCCACTTGCAGCTGCTGGATGACCTTGGGCAAGCCACAGTTCTGATAAGAGCTGTTCTCGAAAAAGAGCAGTTTCTGTCAGAGCTCTCTCAGCCCCACCTGCCTCACAGGGTGTCTGTTGTGGGGAGGGGAAGGGGAAGGAGTTTGTAAGCCGCTCTGAGACTCCTTTGGGTAGTGAAGGGCGGGGTATAAATCCAATCTCTTCTTCTTCTTCTTTTACCTCACAGGGTGTCTGTTGTGGGGAGGGGAAGGGAAAGGAGTTTGTCAGCCGCTCTGAGACTCCTTCGGGTAGTGAAGGGCGGGGCATAAATCCAAGCTCCTCTTCTTCTTCTTTTACCTCACAGGGCGTCTGTTGTGGGAAGGGGAAGGGAAAGGAGTTTGTAAGCCGCTCTGAGACACCTTTGGGTAGTGAAGGGCGGGGCATAAATCCAAGCTCCTCTTCTTCTTCTTTTACCTCCTGATGGCCACTGTGTGACACAGAGTGTTAGACTGGATGGGCCATTGGCCTGATCCCACATGGCTTCTCTCAGGTCTTTTTTTAAAAAAGAGGTGCCAGGACTCTCAAGGGGAAAATGAAGTTTTCAATCTGCAAACTGAAAACTCACGAACTTTTAAACACTTTAAATATGTTTCTCTGGCTTTTCTTGCGTTCTCATGAGATCGTTTCCTCAGGGTGTGAACGGAGCAACACTGCTACTCTCTCTCCCAAAAAGAACCCCTCCAACCACCCTTCCAACTGTCAGTTCTCCTTCCCCCCCCCCCAGCCCCCTGCTGGATGCTTCCGTTGTCCTGGAGGCGACACACCAATCAGAGTGAGCCTCTGCTACCACCTCCCGCTCAGAGTGGTTTTTCATAGTTCATCACAGCCGGCTCTGAGACAGACCCTCGAGGGGCTCAAAGCAACTTACACGGAACGTATGCAGTGAACATATCCAGCATTACAACCCCAGATCCGACAGCAAGGAGGCCAACGTCCAGCCCCCTCCATCTACGGCTAAAGGTGACCGAGGAGGAGGAAAGAAAGATACTGGAGGCCCAGGAGAGCCACCACCAACCTGAAAAGGTCACAACAGCTTAAACGGAGCTTCGTGGAGGTAATGCAAGAGCCCCGTGGACTTCCTCTCTTTCTTCTCTTCTTTAAAAAGCCCACCTCGGAAGAGGAGTAGCTAACATGTGGAATTCCCTGCCGCAGGAAGTGAGGATGGCTACAAGCAGAGACAGCTTCAGGGGTGGGGGAGTGGATCAACATAATGGAGCAGAGGTCCACGAGTGGCTATCAGCCACAAGGTCTAGGGAACCCTGTCTCTGGAGCAGTGATGCTCTGTGTTCTTGGTGCTTGGGGGGGGGGTAACAGTGGGGCGGGCTCTTGGGGT
>NW_015163631.1:519485-521100 GCF_001447785.1 Gekko japonicus
TTGGGGCAGGGTGTGTCGGTTTTTTTGGGGGTTGGGGGGGGGGGTCAACAGTGGGAGGGCTTCTAGTGTCCTGGCCCCACTGCTGGACCTCCTGGTGGCACCTGGAATATTTCTGGCCACTGTGTGACAGAGTATTGGACTGGATGGGCCTTTGACCTGATCCAACATTTTTCTTCTCTTATGTTTGGTGTAGTGGTTAAGTGCGCGGACTCTAATCTGGGAGAACAGGGTTTGAGTCCCCACTCCTCCACTTGCACCTGCTGATGTGACCTTGGGTCAGTCACAAGCTCTGGCACAGCTGTCCTTGAAAAAGAGCAGTTTGTGTCAGAGTTCTCTCAGCCCCACCCACCTCACAGGGTGTCTGTTGTGGGGAGGGGAAGGGAAAGGAGTTTGTAAGCCGCTCTGAGACTCCAAGTGAAGGGTGGGGTATAAATCCAATCTCTTCTTCTCCTTCTTCTTATGTCTGGGGCCCTGATGCTCTCTATTCTTGGTGCTTGGGGGGGGCCACACTGGAAAGGCTTCTGGAGTTCTGGCCCCACTTGTGGGCCTCCTGATGGACACTGCGTGACACAGAGTGGTAGACTGGATGGGCCATTGGCCCAATCCAACATTGGCTTCTCTTATGTTCTTATGACCTTTGTAAAAATATATAAAGGTTTATTGAACAATTTAAAAAAGGAGTTTCTCTATGCAGAACAGTCTCTACTGCTTAGCAACAAGGAAATTTTAAAAAGCTAACTTTCCATTTAGTACATTTAATACCTGGTATTAGATAGTACACCTTCTTGTAGCATAAGAGTCCAAGCTATAGTCTAAAGCACACACACACACACACACACACACACACACACTTCTCCTTCTGTTCTCGCGATCGATCAGCGAGATCAGAGCGGCCGCACACTCACCTGAACCAGTCTGCGATCTCACCAGCGCATCTTTCCCTTGCATCAGTACGGGAATGGCCTGCCTCTGAACACTTCACAAAGTTTGTTTGGTGAAGGGAGAGAAGGGCAGAGAAAGCAAACTCAGTAGGAATCAAATTATTAAGCGCCTCCTGAGGAGGGGGCCAGTGGGCTTTCGTGCAGGGCAGGCATTTGGACATTTTTAAAGAAACCGATCATGAAACGTCTCAAAATGACGACCGGCACTGTAATAGAGGTCCCAGCAGTGGCCAGCTGCCACCTTCAAAGCACTCTATCGGTTCGAGCACCTGGCCTATCCTGCCCCGGACAGGAATACATTAGAAATTATGAAGAGGCCAATTTAAAAACACACATGGGCACAAAAATCCATCTGCAAAAGGAACAGGGTCAGGGGGATGTTTTAGAGTTTCCATATGGTCACACGAGCTGGATGACCCCTCATCGCCATCGCTGGTCCCCGTCTGCTGTGAGTTATCTGCCACCGTGCCCCACCACCCAAGGGGAGGGGGGGAACTACAGAGGCCTCAAGACTATTGGGAGGGGAGGAGGTTACGTCACCAGCAGAGGTCATTTCGGGGGGGGGGACGCGGGGTAACGCAGTTCCCCCAGGTGAGGTACGGGGGGCGGGGCACATGATGAAGCCCTGCTTCCGGCCACCCCGCTTCCGGCCCTCATTCAGCCAGGAGGAGGCA
>NW_015163631.1:521156-530057 GCF_001447785.1 Gekko japonicus
ACGGGCCCCTCATGGGGCTCGTCAGTGGAGCTGCAAGGCCGGCGGTGGCGGCCGGGACCGTTGGGGGCGGGGTGTGTGGCCTTATGACACACTTCCGGTGATGTCAGGGGGTGTGGCCTCATGACACACTTCCGGTGATGTCAGGGGGTATGGCATATGCTAATGAGTTATGCTAATGAGTTCCCCTAGCTCTTTTTCTACGAAACGACCCCTGGTCACCACCCTCTGCTTTGTCGGACAGTTCGCTCTCTCTCTCGCAGCTTCCGCCTTTCGTCTCGCCAGTGCCTTGTCATCCTCCTCGGCCTCTGCCTTCGTCCCCCCTTTTATTCCCCCTCTGTCTCACCTGTTTTCCCGTGTTCCGCCCTCCGACCCGCCCCCTTCTCTTATGCAGGGGCGCTGAGCCGTGGGTGTGGTTTCCTCACGGCTCTCTGTCTCCGGCCCTAGTGGTCGTGTCAGTCCCGCGTCTCTCCCTCCCCAAGCTGCTGTGGGCGGACCCTCGCGCCTGTTCTCTTCTCTGGTCTCCTGTTCTCTTCCCGAGGTGCTTCCCTGTGGGGCTGGCCGCTCCTCGGGGATGACGTCACCCAAACGATTTGGAATCGCCCCGTTGGGCCCACCCAGGGGACGCGTCGCTGCCGCGGCGGGTCGACCTCGATCTCCGGTAGGTTCCGGTGTGGTCTGGGCTGGGGCAGTTGGCAGCATCGGAGTCCCGAGTGGCGGCGGCCAGCCCTGGGATGGCTTGCCCTCGGGACACATATTATGGGGGGGGGGGTTGGTCAGGGAAATCCCACCAATCCCATAAACCTTCGCTTCCAGTGTCAGATCAGAGCCTCGTGCCAGCTGAGCTTGCAGTCCAATCAGGGATTTCTGTTGGAAATATGCACAGCCCACTTCCATTCTGGGATCTCCGTGCTCATTTCACATATTTCTTGAAACCCCTGAGGAAGGAGGGCCAAACTGGCCGTTGAGCCGGACGTGCAGAACAGAGTCCTGACTACATGCGGGCCAGATTACATTCCGGTATCTCCCTGTTCAACACAGATGCCATCTTTGGTCCCAACACAGGGAGGGTCAACCCAAAGCCCCGCTTCACTCAGTTGGGTTTTCTATACGGCAGAAGACTCACCTGGTCATGCTAGACATTCCCAAAACAGATGTTATTGTTGAAGCCTGATGGAAAAATATAATGACAGCGTTAGAAGAAGAAGAAGAAAAAGAAGAAGAGGAGGAGACTGGATTTATACCCCGCCCTTCACTACCCAAAGGTGTCTCAGAGCGGCTTACAAACTCCTTTCCCTTCCCCTCCCCACAACAGACACCCTGTGAGGCAGGCGGGGCTGAGAGAGCTCTGACAGAGACTGCTCTTTTTCAAGGATAGAACTATGGCTTGCCCAAGGTCATCCAGCCAGGTGCAAGTGGAGGAGTGGGGAATCAAACCCCGTTCACCCAGATTAGAGTCCGCTGCTCTTAACCACTACAACAAACTGGAGGAGGAGGAGATTGGATTTATACCCCACCCTTCACTACCCAAAGGTGTCTCAGAGCGGCTTACAAACTCCTTTCCCTTCCCCTCCCCACAACAGACACCCTGTGAGGCAGGTGGGGCTGAGAGAGCTCTGACAGAGACTGCTCTTTTTCGAGAACAGCTATGCCAGAGTTATGGCTTGCCCAAGGTCATCCAGCCAGGTGGAAGCGGAGGAGTGGGGAATCAAACCTGCTTCTCCCAGATTAGAGTCTGTGCACTTAACCACGACACCAAACTGGCTCTAGTTTGCAGCGGGTCTAGAATGATGTCAAGCCACAGTGGCAGACTGCAAAAAGAAGAAAGAAACTGTGAGGTAACTGCGCTAGATAATGTTTCAATAATAATCACAAAATTGTACAAAAATGTGTGCAGAAAATTATATAAATATACAAGACAACAGAAAATGATGTGTTGACGATGGTCTCCGGAATGCTCTATCGTTTCGATACTATTCTTCTTCCGAGAGTGAATGAAGAATAATGCATTATACAAGCACCTTGCCCCAGGAACATTCTGTCAGAGAAATTCTTGCAATTAAGTCATGATACATCGGTGAATATTATGGATTTTTGATACCTACTAGTTGAAAAGACAGACCAAGAGTCGCTGTTTTCATTCACTCTCGGAAGAAGAATAGTATCGAAACGATAGAGCATTCCGGAGACCATCGTCAACACATCATTTTCTATTGTCTTGTATATTTATATAATTTTCTGCACACATTTTTGTACAATTTTGTGATTATTATTGAAATATTATCTAGCGCAGTTACCTCACAGTTTCTTTCTTCTTTTTGCGGTCTGTTCTGCGACTGTGGCCATCATTTTTGAGCCACAAGCCACAGTGGCAGCCAGAGGCACAGGGCGCCCAACAGAGGCAACGTCAAAACCACATTACGTTTGAAAGCAGATGCCATCAAAATAGAGAAAATAAATTGTCTGCCTTGTGAGATTCCACTAGGCCTGATAGTGTCAGGAAGTTGGCTTTGTAGTTCATTCTCAACGGAGATTCTCCAGACTGGGGGTTCCCAACACGGTGCCCGTGGGCACCATCGCGCTCACCAACACCGTTTCCGCCACCCACCAGGTTTCTGGAGGAAGTGGGTGGGTGCCAGATTTGATTGGCTGTGCAGATTTTTTTTTTAAAATGTTGCTTCGGCTGCCACCCGATCCCAGCACAAAGCATCCATACAGTGTTACTGAAGTTAAGGGGTGGCCATCATTTTGCGGCTGGTCATGCCTCCTGCAGCAGAATTCCAACCCCTGCTCCAAACTGGTGGCTGGCCACCTCGTGAGTCTTACAAAGTACTTTGCGTTCAAGTACCGCCAAGTCCCTTTGGACTTAGGCGCTAAAGACACGGGAAATTCCATGCTGAGTGCCAGAGGCCGCCCAGAGCACCATGACGGAAAATGACTCACCAAGTGGGGATGGAGGCCGATCTGATCAAAGGAATCGGAAGTGAAGACGCTCTCCTGCACTTGTTCCACTGGAGTCCTATAAAAAGAAGGCAATTTTTTCTCAAAACAACTGTTTGGCAGAATCGGCACTACGCCAGGGAGGGAAGGTTCTACCCATAGAGTAAGGAAAGTCCCTCCGCTGTAGGGCACGTATGCAGACGCTGCATTTCGGTGACAAATCAGTGTTCCCTCTAAGCTCAGTTAGTGTGAGCTAGCTCACAGTTTTTTAGCCTCTGGCTCACACGTTTTTGCCTTCGCCCAGGAAGGATGGCTCCAGAGCAAACTAATTTTATGCAGGAGCCAAATCGCTGGCTCACAACTTTAATGCCGGTAGCTCGCAACGTAGAATTTTTGCTCACAAAACTCCACAGCTTCGAGGGAGCGTCGGTGACAAGAAATATATTTCTTACATGCCCGGAAAGGAAGGTTCTACCTATAGAGTAAGGAAAGTCCCTCCACTGTATGGCATGTATGCCAATGCTGCGTTTCGGTGACAATCAATACATTTCTAACAAAGCTTGATGAACCACAATACCTCTGCAGGTCTGGGATTTCCGGGTTGTTTCTGAAGAGAGAGGACGTTTTCACCGATGGCCTGCTGCTGCTTGCACTGCTGCCCTTCCCCTCAGGCAAGGAGTTCTTGGGAGGAGACTTTGGTGGGCCCAATCCCTTGACGCCCCTTGGAGGGTCCATCGCCCATTTCTTGGCTTGGGGTGGAGGCAAGTGTAACTTCTGCTTTGGGGGCATGCCTTCCTCCAGCCACCGGAATGTTCTTTTCAGAGCCTTACGCTGCTGGAGATGTTCAGAAGCAGAGGAGGGAAAGGAACAGATTCAGGGATCAATGCACGTACCGGAAGCGAAAAGAAAGAGGCAGCCAAAGCAGTGAGGACCACGAAAAGTGGCATGTAAGACGACACAGATTTTGTCCCTGGATCCTTCGTGCTGAATTGACAAGATCTGAAAATCTTTCTTTGCAAAAAGAAAAAAAAAAGTCAGTTTCCTGGGGCTAAACAGACAGGAGGAGGCTCAATGGCTCCCATTCAGTTCAATGGGATGGCATAAGAGGGTTGCCATCTGGGAAAGGGGCATCCACCCCTCACCTCACAGACATGGCAGGGGGCAGAGTCAACAGTACCTTGCTGCCCCATGTCTTTACTCTTAAACCGTTGGTTTTTTTAACATTTTATTATCAGGATATAACAACATGTCCAATATTATAGCATTACATCATTCACAATATACCCTTTTCCCCTTTCACCCTCCCTCCCCTTCTTCAAGCTTCCCGCGGTGCTCCCACCCCCACCATTTCTTCCTCTAAGCCAAAACTTAATAGGTAACAAGTTTTTTAACTACCTTAATCTTGTATTCAACTTTATAGGCAACAATTTCTTTAACTACAATCATCTTCTATCTGACTATTTCCTCATTCTATTCTTAATAATTATCAGAGCAAAATAAATTGTTCTTAACATCCCAGTGTTTCTCTAAATATTCTTTAAAGTCCATCCAGTCTGCAAAGAATTCTTCATCTTCTTCATTATTGAGTTTTCTTGTCAATTTGTCCATTTCTGCCATAAAAAGCAACTTCCTTATCCATTCCCAAATCTCAGGTATTCGTTCTTGTTTCCGTTAAGCCAGCTGTTCTCATTCACTATTCCCAGGGGAAAGAAAACCCTTTCAGAACCACCCGGTCTCCATCCACGCACACCCCATCAAGGACCTGGCAAACTCCCCCCCCCCCCACTCATTGCAGCGCGGGGCGTAGTCTCGAAGCTTTCCTTCACCTGCTGTTCCCTTCAGAGTACACAGCGAACCCCAGCGCCCCTGTGGTTCTGGTTCCACTGGAAGTTCTCAGGCAGACACAGCACCACCGCCTTTCCCAGAGGGTGCTCTCCTCGTCTCCCTCCGCTTCTCCTCTTGGTAATCAGAGCAGCTTTCGTTTCAACGTTGCTCCGATTCAGAAAAAGGCTCATTTTAAGCAGGATCACCCCCAACTTGGCAACATGTCAGGATCGGACCTTAGCCTGACTATTGGTCATGTATTTGTAACTGTGACTCACTGATGTACACAGCTGCTCACTGTTATTAATCACCCCGCTTGAGCTCTTTTGTGCTTTAGGCTTATAATTCCCAAGCTACTTCTGCGCACCTGCAGGTGCTGTCTACGCGGTCCTCCCCTGACATTCCGGAAGGAAGGGGATTAAGACATGTATGTGTGAACTGTAGATTAGCTGCGCTAGCACCTCTGTGAAAGGAAGCCTCCTCCGCAGGGGCCAGAGAGAACTTCGCCGTTTCTAATTCTCATGGCCTTGGGTGGAAGAAGGGGGGGGGGAGGAGACATGTGCACACACACAACATTGCTTTCTACTGTGTCAGACCCAGGGTCTATCAAGGTCGGTATTGTCTACTCTGACTGGCAGCAGCTCTCCAATGTCTCAAGGAGAGGTCTTCCACATGAACTGCTGCCTGATCCTTTTAACCGGGGACGCCACGGGGATTGAACTGGGCACTGAATGAGGGACCTTGCGGCACGTCAAGGAGACCCTCTAGCAACTGAGCCACAGTCCCCACTTCACTCCCCAGTTGGGACTCACATGGGGCCTTCAATGGCTCGACAGGTAAGTTATCAAAATTAAATGAGAGCAACAGACACCCTGCTCAACTCTTCACCATGTAACATGCCACAGATGACACAACCTGTGCGTTCAGACGCGGCGTTTCAGCCGGCATAAACTGCACAGTGCAGTTTATGCCGGCTGAAACACGATCACACTCACTACCACTTCGGTTGCCCCTCCAAGTAGAAAAACGGGCTTTCTTGATCTCAGCCTCAGCAAATTAGGCTGTCCTCGGCAAATGAGGGCTGAAAAGTCACAGAGCGACGGAGTGTGTGTGTCAAACGGGAATCAAGAGTTCAACGACTTCATAGGGGGGGGGCATTCCTAGTTGGAAGATGGGGCAGAGGCAGGGATCCAGACGCCCCTCCCCTGGGGTCTTCTCGGATTAAGAAGAGGTCAGATCCATGCCCTTTTCAGATGGTGCCATTTCTTCTGAGCTTAAAAAAACAACCTCCAAACTGGAGAACACATTTTCCCCCTCCTGCGCCTTTGTAATACATTCCAACCCGACAGGAGGGGGTGGGTGGGGAATCCTCCTCCTGCCCCCCAAGCCCCCCACCCCTCCCCTGCTCACCCCACACTTCCTACCCCAGCTGCAGCCCTGCTTCCCAGCGATAGGCATTCACATGCTCCTGCCCCTTGTTCTCGAGCCCAGTTTCAGACGGAAGTGCTGCTGCTGCTTCCTTTCCCCCTCTACCCTCCGGAAAGAAGCGCTGCTCTCCAGGCACCGCCGGCCATGGGCCTTTTTAAAAAAAAAAAAAAAGGCCACGGTCGCCCAAGCGCACATCGCATACTTTTTAAAAAAATGGCGGGGGAAATCGGAAGCGGCTGTACAACGTTGGAGAGCGTTCAGACGGGGGGGACAGCGATTACAACCGTTGTACTCAGGATACCACCACTTGGGGACCTAGTGGCAGAGTACAACGGTGTAAAGCTGTTTACAACGGTTAGGGACGGAAGGCAGATGTTCGCTGTGTGAACGCCGGTTAGTACACCGATTGCAACCGGCACCTATTCCGTTGTAAATGCCCCGTCTGAACGCACCCAACATGTGATAAAAGACACCAGGGTGTGTGTGTGGGGTTTGTTTTTGTTTTTTTTACCAAGGACAGCAAAAAAGTTCAGGTCGGACATTTGTTTAAGAACATCAGAAGAGCCCTGCTGGATCAGGCCAGTGGTCCATCTAGTCCAGCATCCTGCCTCACCCAGTGGCCAACCAGTTCCTCTGGAGGGCCAACAACAGGGCAGAGACGCCGAGGTCTTCCCCCGATGGTGCGTCCTGGCTCTGGGATTTAGAAAATTAGTGCCTCTGAACGCAGAGATTCCCCTCAGTCACCCTGGCTAGGATCTACTGATAAACCTATCCTCCTTGAATGGATCTAATCCCCTTTTAAAGTTGTTTATTCCATAGCCATCACCACGGCTATTTTTGGGCAGGAACGCACAGGAATGGAGTTCCGGCTGGCTCCTGAGTTGGCCACACCCAGCAGGAACTCATTAGCATAATAGGCCACACCCAACAGCAGAAACTCATTAGGATTGGCTACATTAGGGGTGTGTGGCCTAACATGCAAAGGAGTTCCTGCTATTAAAAAAACCTCTGGGTTTGGACAACAAACAAGGTAAACAGAATAAGAAGCAAAAAGTGGGTGTGGCTGGAGGAGCACACTTCTGGTAACATGGGGGTGTGGCCTAATATGCTAATGTGCTGTGCTGTCAAGGGTGTGGCCTAATATGTTAACGAGTGTCTGCTGTTGGGTGTGGCCCATTATGCTAATGAGTTCCTGCTGGGCTTTTCCTACAAAAAAAGCCCTGGTCATCACTACATCCTCTGGCAGTGCATTCCACATTTTAATCACTCTCTGTGTAAAGCAGTATTTCCTTTTGTCTGTCCTGAACCTATTACCCATCAGCTTGATTGGATGCCCCCGAGTTCTAGTATTTTGGCAGAGAGAGAAAAATTTCTCTTTGCCAACTCTCTCCACCCCATACATAACCTCTATCTTAACTCCCCCCCCTCATCTCTTTTCTAAACTACAAACTCTTTTCCAGCTGCAATCCTAAACCCCCTTTTGAGGAATTTGGTGGAACTCAGTACTAAAGTTAACACGCATAGTAAAAGTCAGAATCTGAAAGGGAGATTTGCCAACGATTCAACTCTCCTCTGCAGCTGTGCCTTTCACAGCAGCTTGATTCGCAGGAATTAGCTGCTGGAAGTTGTCACCTCCCTCTGCAGCTACCAATCAAGCTTCTGGTGAAGCCACAGGAGCAAGGGCCAACTGAAAAGCTGGCAACCTCAAGCAACACTCAACGACACCCAAATCAGGACAAAAGGCATACTCTGGTTTCCAAAACGTCTTGCCTAAAAAACCCCAAAGGAACTCAAGTTTGCCCTCCAAAGCCAAGCTGCGCGGGCTCCTGATCCTCACAAACACCTAGGTTTGCCAGCTCCTCTTTGGGAAATACCTGGAGATTTTAGGGGTGGAGCCTCAGGAGGGCGGTGTTGGGGACATAATGTCATAGAGTCCAGCTTCCAAAGCAGCCCTTTTCTCCAGGTGAACTGATCTCTGTCGTCTGGAGATCAGCTGTGATAACGGGAGATCTCCAGCTACCACCTGGAGGATGGCAACTTTATAAACATCCCCATCACTTAATTTAAAAAAACAACCCAACAGACTCTCTCCTCCTCCTTATCTGCGAGAAAAAATACCTGCTTTCCCTTGACCGGCTGAGCCTCTGAGGATCTCCTTCGCCCCGCGGAGGCGGGAGGAGGCGAGGAGCTCACGTTGATCAGCAGCTCTTCCTCGGCCGCCATGGCTCGCCTCGGACGGGACTTCGGGAGCGAGAGCCCGGAGGAGCCCCAGGAACCAGCCGCGAACTCCGAGCTCGCCGGCCCCGAGCAGCGCTCCAGCAGCACCCACGTGCGAAAGTGGCCGACGAAGGACCCCAAACAGAGGCGGCTAAGGAGATCCCTGGCGCGCAGCGGCCGCCCAGCGCAGGGGTGGAACTTCTGCTGAGATCTCTGGTCGCGTTCTCTGAGCCTACCTCTCAGTGCTGTTGCAAGAATAAACAGTGAGGGACGAGCCCGTGTACGTATGTGCTCATTCAGGGTACTTTATTGTTGTTTCTTTCTTTTTTTCTTTTTTTAAAAAACGATTTTATTAAAAGATAAGTCAAGTATACATAAACAAGATTACTATTTAAACATTAATGCAGCCTGTAAGTGCAAATTCATTTTAACACAATGCCATCTATTAACTTGTCAGCAGGAACATCTTATTACCTTGTCACTTTCTTGTTATTT
>NW_015163631.1:530342-551291 GCF_001447785.1 Gekko japonicus
GGGGGGGGTCTGACAGCACCAGGTTGGGATATTGGGAGAGGGGGCTGAGGAGGGCGGGGTTTAAGGAGGTGACAGGCTTCAGTGGGATCTAATGCCATAGAGTCCACCTTTCAAGGCAGCCATTTTTGCCAGGTGAACTGATCTCTGTCACCTAGGGTTGCCAGGTCCTCCCTGGCCACCGGTGGGGGGTGGGAATGTAGGGTGGCCAGGTCCAAGTTGCGAAGTGCCTGGAGATTTGGGAATGGAGCCTGGGGAGAGCAGGGACCTCAGTGGGATACAATGCCACAGAGTCCACCCTCCAAAGCATCCATTTTCTTTGGGGGAACTGATCTCTGTAGTCTGGAGATGAGATGTAAATCTGAGGGGGGGGGGCGGGGTCCCTAGGTCCCGCCTGAAGGATGGCATCCCTACTTGCCTGGAGATCACAAGTAATATCAGGAGATACCCAGCCACCATTTGGAGGATGGCAACCGTATTCTTATAGTCTGCCATTCTCTCATTGAGTCTCAAGGCTGATTATATACTGTAAGCTAATACAATACAGCTGTGGAGCTGCGGTGGCTCAAGTGGTTAAGACGCTGAACTGCAGGCTGTGGAAGGTCAGTAGTTCAGCAGTTCAAGACCCGGGTGCCGCAAGATGGGGTGAGCTCCTGTCTCTAGTTCCAGCTCCTGCCAACCTAGCAGTTTGAAAGCAAGAAATTGCAAGTAGATAAATAGGGACCGCTTCGGTGGGAAAGGAACAGCGTTCCGTGCGCCTTGGCGTTTAGTCATGCAGGCCACATGACCACGGAAACATCTTCGGACAGCGCTGGCTCTTCGGCTTTGAAACGGAGATGAGCACCGCAACCCTAGAGTCGGATTCGACTGGCTTTCGAGCAAGGGAACCTTTACCTTTACCTAATACAATACAATAGGACTACATGCTAAAATGTACGGTTCTGTTATTGGGCTCCCCCGCCCCATTAACAAAACTTCCTACCACTGATGGTGTCCAGCTTTTGCTGACTCTATTAACAGCTTGAGAGCCTTGCTGGATCCTGGACTCCTGTTGGGGAAACAGGTGTCCAGAATAGCCTCCCCCTAAAACTCCCCCCCCCACTACATCTGTTTAAGCAGTTGGCGCCCTGCCTGTTTGCAGGTGCCTGACCTTGCCATGCTTATCCAAACTTCACTAACCTCCTGACTAGATTACTGTAATGTGCTTTACATGGGGCTGCCCTTGAAGATGATTCAGAAGCAGCAGCTTATGCAAAATGGACAGCTCATTTGTTCTCTTGGGCTAGCAGGCAGGCCCTTTCACTGGTTGCCAATTAGTTTTCAAGTCTAATTCAAGATATTAATCACCCTTAAAGCTCCTGAAGGATGGCCTCTCCTTCTATGATCCTGTATGGAAGCTTCATTCTTCTCAGCAGGGTCTACTGTCAGTAGCCTCTCTTGTCCACAGCCTGTTCTCTGACAGTCTTGGCTCAGGCCTTCCAGTGGCCACCTCATGCCTTTGGAACAGAGTCCTAGAAGGGGCCAGAAGCCTGCAAAACAGAGCTTTTTCTGAGAACTTTTGGGGCAGCCTGAGGCTGGGCCAAGAGGGAATATCCTGATGGTGGGGACATAAAATTTTTAAAAGGTTGATTTAAATGTTTTGATATCTATTGTTGTAATGGTACATGCAACATCTATTGAGATCTAACACGCTGAGATTAAAAGGTGATTAGATATAAAGAAATGAATCCCTTTGTTTGCTATTCAAGGGCCCCGGTCACACGGGCCGGATAATGGGGGGGGGGGGTGGCGGCGGCTAATTGCTCTGGTGCAATTAGCGCCGCCAGAATGCGATCTGATGCGCCGGCGGCAAACCACGGGTCCTGTCCTCCCCGCCTGCGCAGTAAGGAGGGCCGGCGCGATCACACCGCAGGAGTCCGGAGACAGCCCGTGGCAAACCGTTTGCCACTACATATGAGGTACTGGTTTTTTATTGCACTTTTTCGGCGGTATGCCACGGGTTGGCCACGGGTGCGCTCCACTTGCCAGATGTTACGGTGTGATAGCGCCCCGATAAGCCGCCCACCACCCGTGTGACCGGGACCATGCCAGATTTAAACATCAGACTAGTTCTGGCAAAGCCATTCCGACCTCCTTATAAAAGGATCCGGCCACATCCACAAACCAGGACATCCAAGGACGGATCGTCCAAACCCAAAGGCACTCTGTATCTAGACATGTTGCGGATGCCAGAGGAGAGAAGGGTGTTTCTTCCCTAGTCGGGAGTTTTACACCAGAGCATCTGCCAGCTGGTGCGCCAGTCACCTGTTCGGGCATCGATTTAGTCACCTTCTTGCAGCCCGACGGGGGTCCTTTCACATGGCGGCGCGCTCTGGGCCTGGAGTCGCGGCGCATGCGCAATGTCTGTGGGGGGTCGCGGCGGCAAGATGGCGGCGGCGGCAGCAACTGCTGCTGCAGCAGGGAGCCCGGCGGCGGGGTCGGTCACCAGCCCTCCGCTCCCTTCTTCCGCGCCACCCGAGGGCGACGACGAGGAGGGCGAGGAGACGGAGTCGGCAGCGGCGGCGGGGCCCAGCAGCGGCGGCGAGGACGGCGGCAGCAGCAGCAACAGCAGCGCGGGCTTCCGTCTGACGGCGGTGCGGCGGGACCCGTCGGTGCGGCTGCAGCACGGCGTGAGCGGCCTGGAGCCGTTGGCCTGGTCGGAGGACCACCGCGTGTCGGTGAGCACGGCCCGCAGCATCGCCGTCCTCGAGCAGCTCAGCGACATCAACGGCGCCGCCCCCGAGCTCGTCATCCACCGCACGGCCGTGCCCGCCCCCGCCGCCTCCTGCCACCTCAAGGTGGGCGCCGGCCGGGGCAGTGGGGCTGGGCGGGCGGGCGTGGGGGCAGCGGGTGGGTTGTGTGGAACTCCCCGCCGCAAGGTGCGAGGGACGCCGCTAGCCAAAGACGGGGAGATGAAGCAACTTGCAATGTTCCCTCTAAGCTGTGGAGTCCTGTGAGCAAAAATTCTACCTCGTGAGCCACTGGCATTAAAGTTGTGAGCAGGTGCTTTGGCTACTGCATAAATTAGTTTGTCCTGGAGCCCTCCTCCCTGAGCTAAGACAAAAATGTGTGAGCTGGAGGCTAAGAAACTGTGAGCTAGCTCACAATAACTCAAGCTTAGAGGGAACACTGGAAGCAAGTGCTCAGAGGAGATTGCTTAAGCCGGGGATTGTTGGCGGTGGGGGCGTCTACATACGAACTCCCGTTTTCTGAGGCGGTCTGCCGCTGGTGTCCCTGTCCCCGGACAGGAGTATGGTGGCCACTGTTTGTTAACTCTGCTTGCGGTGTTGCCTGCTTAAACAACTGAGCTGGGTAGGCAGGATGACTGTTTAGGGACTCTGAGAACCGCTGTCATAGCCAGTTTTAGGATTGTAGTGTAGTTTTAGGATTGTAGTATAAAAGGTAAAAACCACAATATGGATTTCCCCCAATATGTCGACTATATAGATGGAGGCATTCTATGTTCCACAGGGCCTGTAAAATGGAGCTCTTCCACCAGGCCTTTGGAGCCACCACCACTACTAAACATCATCAATAGTTAATAGCAATATAATAGAGAGCCCTGTGTCCCTGGGATTTTAACAATGGTGCCGGTGCCAATCACTTCTATGATATCTAAAGGAGATCTGAGAGCTGATCATCTGGAGAGAGAACCGAGTACGGCAGCCATCGTTGAAGTAACAACAACAACCAAGGACAATTAATACTAGCACTTTATGTCATCAATTGGTTGTAGTATGGTTTTAAGTGTTTTAATTGTTTTAATTGTAATTTACATACTGTTTTATGTAAGCTGCCCTGAGCCGGCTACGGCTGGGAGGGTGGGATAGAAATCATAAATAAATAAATAAATAAAATAAAATATGGAGCCCATGAAGGATTTCTGTGGATTGGCGGATGAATGGTTTTTTTCAGTAATTTCCTCCTCCTGCAGTCCTTTGCATCCCTGCTTTTTTGGGAGGTCCTCTTAACTCCAGGAGCAGTACTTGGTTGTGGTTGGAGGAAGAGTTCCACTTCTCTGATAGAAATGTCTTCCTTTCACAGAGACCTGTGAGGGTCCAAGCTTCATATTGCAGTTGAGGAGGGCTGAGTGAGGCTGAAAGAATAGTGGCTTGATTGAGGCCATCAGGTACATTTGTGGCTGAGATGGGATATGAACTCAGGATGTTCTAGCTCAGTTCAGCCACCACGCTATATTAGCCATTCCCCACCTCCTGCTGCTTCTCCATGCTGGGAAAATGTTGCTTGTCTTATGCCCGTTTGTTATGCAGCTGATGCTGGCACCGGAGTCTAGCCAAGGGCGAAGAAACACCCTTAGGAAAAGAAGTGATTCTCCTGGGGGTAGGTTTGCCAGCTCGCTTGCTGTGCCTTTAGCAGGAGCCTGCCACGCACTGACTAAACATGCAAAGAGTGTCTCATTGTCTTTCTCTCCATAACAGGGGAAAGTGTCTGCTTATCAGGCTGCTATTTAAAGGCACAGGGGCAGGAAAAAGGTGGCAATCCTAGAGAGACCAGGATGAGCCAAGGGAGGCAGACCAAGCATGAGGTGAGGACTGCTAAGAGAAGGTGGACAAAGGGGGACACACAAGGAAGCTCACAGGAAATTGCTTCATGTCAGCTGGTTCTCTTGAGTGATTTGACATCTGTGGACAGTCAGCCTTTGCATGGTGCTCTGAGAGGTCTTCAGTGACTCCCCCTCCTCTGTCAATGTTTGCTTAATGGTTTTTGGTCAAGGGTCATTGCTGGTTTCTGGTCAAGGGTCCACCCCGGCCGAAGTATAAATATGAAATAAGAAAGTGAATGGACACTTGAGAAAATGGGTAGTGCACTTACTAAAAAGCTGTGGTTAATGGAGTTGCATCGTCGCTCCGCCAGAACCACTATGTGAACTGGAGGCCCCTTGGCCGTCTCTGGGTCCAGTATTGTTCAGTTGACTCTCCTGGGCTGATGTCGACAGGATTCTGAGTGCTGTGAAGCCCACCACCTGCATCTTAGATCCGTGCCATCATGGCTGGTGAAAGTCAGTGGTGATGCAGTATGAATCCCCCTGGTGGAAGTTTTAAATCTGTCCCTGAGTTTGGGGGTCTACGCGAGGGGATTGAAGGAGGCTGTGATGATGCTGCTCTTGAAGAAACCATCTCTAGATCTGACTGATCCTTCCAACTACCACCCAGTATCGAATCTTTTGTTCCTAGGTTAGGTAGTTGAGAGAGCAGCAGTGAAACAGCTCCAGACTGCCTTGGAGGAAACCTTGGCTCTGGACCCATTTCAGTCCAGCTTCCACCCCGGCCATGGGACAAAGACGGCACCGGTCGCTCTCACAGATGGCCTTCGTAGACAGCTAGATTGAGGCGGGTCAGCACTGCTGTTATTGCCTAATTTAATGGCAGCGTTCAACACTGTCGATTATGATCTGTTGACCCACCACCTTGCCAGTGTGGTGATCTGTAGGACAGCCTTGAAATGGCTTGTCTAATTTCTCCAAGGTCAGGGACAGAGGGTGGCGCTAGGGGAGAAGGTCTCACCATGATACCCCTTGGTGTGTGGTGTTCCCCAAGGGGCAATCCTCTCCCCAATGTTATTTAACATCTGTATGCATCCCCTCGCCCAGCTGGTGCAGAGTTTTGGGCTGGCTTGTCACCAGTATGTCGATGACACCCAACTGTATCCGCTGATGAGCGGCCTGCCAGATACTGCCCAGATATTTTTGCTAAAGGTTTGGAGGCTGGTTGGATGGCTGAAACAGAGCCAGCTGAAATTGAATCCATCTAAGACAGAGGTTCTGTGGCTGGGCCGGGGAGATTCCGTATTTGGGTGTCAACTCCCAGCTCTTGACAGTGTGTGCCTTTAACAGCAGCACCGACTGTCAAGAGCCTGAGTGTGATTCTGGAGGCCACCCTTTCAGTGAAGGACTAGATCACAAATGTGGCTAGGCTGGCATTTTCCCATCTGCACCAGGTTAGAAAACTGGCCCCCTTCCCGTCACACCCGGACTTAGCCACAGTGATCCATGCAACGGTCACCTCCAGATTCGACTACTGTAACTTGCTGTACGCAGGGCTACCCGTAAGGCTGACCTGGAAACTTCAGTTGTCCCAGAATGCAGCGGCCCGTGTTCTCATGGAAACCCCATTTAGAGCCCATATCCAACCGGTGCTCCGCCAACTGCACTGACTCCAGGTTGAACACCCAGCGTATCTGAGGGATCAGCGTATATCTGAGGGATCACCTCTCCTGATATGTCCCCCAAAGAGCATTACGCTCAATAAATGACAGCCTACTAGTGATGCCCGGCCCAAAGAGCATCTGGCTGTCCTCAACTAGAACCAGGGCTTTTTCGGCCCTGGCCCTGACTTGGTGGAACTCTTTGCCAAGTGAGACCCGGGCCCTGTGAGACTTGATGTGATTCTGCAGGACCTGTAAGACTGAGGTGTACGGCCGGGCTTACAGGTGAGGACAACATCTGTTTCCTTCAAGACTGACGACCCCCCCCCCTTTCCCTTATTCCTTACTTAGTTCATTTTGTATGATATTACTCCCCTCTGGATAAGGGGCAATCTGTTGTACTCTCTTTTTACGTACCATTGTATTGATTGTTAGTAGTATTGTTAAGAGTTGTTTTAATTCTAAATTGTTATTATCTATATATCTAATTCCCAACACGCCCCCTCTGTGAGGATATCTAAATCAGCACATCAGGGGCACTTGGGGGGGCAGAGAGGTTTTCCTGCACACTTGGGGCAATCCCCATATGTGCAGAAAAATCTGAAAACTTGGAAAAAATATGCAGGGGATATTTAAATCCCCCCAAAAGAGAGGGGGCGAGGGCGGGAGAAGGCTTGGCTGGCCGGCGGCTGTAAGCCGCCCAGGCCTCGCCGCCGCCCGGGGGGGAGGGAGAAAGTTTGGTGGGCCGAGCTCAGCCCCCGCTGCCGCCGCTGCCACTGGGGGGGGAGGGAGAAAGCTTGGCGGGCCGACCAGGCCTCGCCACCACCAGGGGGAGAGGGAGGGGGAAAGTTCAACAGGCTGGCCAGGCCTCACTGCCACCACCACTAGGGAAGGGGGTAGGGAGAAAGCTTGGTGGGCTGAGTTCAGGCCTCACCGCCGGTACTGAGGGGGAAAGAGGGAGAAGGCTTGGAGGGGTGTGCGGGCCTCGCCATGGGTGCCGGGGACGGGGGGGGGGAAGGGAAGAAGACTCACCTGTGGCTGCTTCCTTCTCCTCCTGTGGAGCTTCTCCTCCCCCCCAGAAGTATCGTGGGTCCCCCTTCTTGTTTTATTCTAATTGCTTGTAACCATGTTGCCATTGTTGTTAACCCACCCTGAGCCCTGTTGTACAGGGGCGGGCGGGTTATAAATCCAATAAATAATGAAATACACAAATGAAGAGTTAAGGGCAGCAGAAGGATCCTTGTGGGCTTGAGGAGAACCATCTCTTGTAGCGCCCCAAACCCCAGTGGAGAAGTCTCAAGAAAACAATGGCAGAAGATGCAGCAAGGGGGCAGAGAGGCTAATAGTCTGGCATGTATGGAGGAGAGAAATGGCGGGCAATGAAGACAGGCATGCCAATGCAACAGTCTATTTACCACACAATTCTCTACTGTTAGTAGGCTGGGGGCTGGGGGTCCTTGACTGGTGATTGAGACCTTTTCTCTGGAGCTGGAAAAGTATTATGTCAAGGTCTAAAAATCCCTTTTAGATTTGACAGCCCCCTGGTCTAGTTCCTAAATTTTTAGGCTGGCTCCTAGAGCCAAAGAAAATATGCCAAGTCCTGCTCTAGAAGAACTGTTGTGTAGGGCTAGTGTATCAAGAGCCATAGAGAGCCCAGTGGCAAAAAAGAGAGATCTGCCACCCGAGCTTTCATCAGGTATGTGCCCTGGCGTCTGCTGAAATGGTCTCTCGCAACCGAATGCTCCCTTGTTCATCTTCAGTCTTAAGGCATAATAACAACACTTGAATGCATTTGCGTGTGGATTGAATTGACCATTTCTTTTTCAGGTTGGTTCCAAAAAAGAAGTTGCTGAGTGCAAGGAAAAGTTTGCCAGTTCTAAAGATCCCACCCTAAGTCAGACTTTCATGCTAGACAGGGTGTTCAACCCCGAAGGGAAGTCGCTGCCCTCTCTGCGAGGTTTCAGATACTCCAGCTGGTCTCCACTGGGCTGCGATGCAAACGGCAGGTGCCTGTTGGCGGCTTTAACGATGGACAACAGACTGACCATCCATGCGAACCTGAACAGACTGCAGTGGGTACTGCTGGTTGACTTGACTGAGCTTTACGGGGAGCGCCTGCATGGGAATGGCTACAAGCTTTGTAAGGGGGAAGCCCCCAAGGGAGATTTGGGGGACTTCTCTGAATTCCAGAGGAGGCACAGCATGCAGACCCCGGTGCGCATGGAGTGGTCTGGGATCTGCACCACCCAACAGGTGAAGCATAACAACGAATGTCGGGACGTGAGCAGCGTACTGCTGGCGGTAATATTCGAGAACGGAAATATCGCCATCTGGCAGTTCCAGCTTCCTTTCGTGGGCAAGGAGTCCATCACGTCTTGCAGCACCATAGAGTCGGGAATAAATTCCCCCAGCGTCTTGTCGTGGTGGGAATACGAGCACAATAACCGAAAGATGAGCGGGATCATTGTGGGGAGTGCCTTTGGGCCAGTGAAAATCCTCCCGGTCAACCTGAAAGCAGTCAAAGGCTATTTCACGCTGAGACAGCCTGTGGTTTTGTGGCAAGAGATGGACCAGTTGCCAGTCCACAGTATCAAGAGCATCCCTCTTTATCACCCTTATCAGAAATGCAGTTGCAGTTTAGTGGTGGCTGCGAGAGGCTGCTACGTTTTCTGGTGTCTTCTCTTGATATCCAAAGCGGGCTTGAATGTCCATAACTCTCACGTGACCGGGCTTCACTCCTTGCCAATTGTCTCCATGGCTGCAGACAGACAGAACGGTACTGTTTATACGTGCTCCGTCGATGGGAAAGTAAGGCAGCTGATTCCCATCTTCACAGACGTTGCATTGAAATTTGAACACCAGCTGATAAAGTTGTCCGAAGTTTTGGGCTCCGTGCGGACTCACGGGATTGCGGTGAGCCCGTGTGGGGCATACCTGGCGGTCATTACCACCGAAGGCATGACCAACGGCCTTCACCCCATTACCAAAAGCTACCAGGTTCAGTTTGTGACTCTTAAGACATTTGAGGAGGTGGCGGCTCAGCTGCTGGAATCTTCTGTCCAAAATCTTTTCAGGCAGGTTGACTTGACGGATCTGGTCCGATGGAAGATCTTGAAGGACAAGCACATCCCACAGTTCCTACAAGAAGCCTTGGACAAAAAGATCGAAAGCTTTGGGTCTACTTATTTTTGGCGCTTCAAGTTGTTCCTCTTGAGAATCTTGTATCAGTCGCTGCAAAAGACGCCTTCTGAGGCCTTGTGGAAACCTTCGCACGAGGACCCCAAGGTTTTACTTGTGCATTCCCCTGGGACTGGGAGCGTGGAAGACGAGGGGACTTCAAAGCGGGGGGGCAAGCGGAACCCAAGTGAAACAAGCAAAGGAGAGGATGGGGACGACCTGGCGGATGATTCGCTTGCCCACTCGAGTGACTTCGGAGGGCGAGAGCCAATTGAAGAAAAGCTTCTTGAAATCCAAGCCCAGATCGAAGCTGTTGAAATGCATTTGACACGGGAACATATGAAGCAGGTGCTGGGGGAAGTCTACCTACACACGTGGATTACAGAGAACACCAGCATTCCCACGAGGGGGGTCTGTGACTTCTTAATGTCCGACGAAAGCTACGATGACAGGACTGCGCGGGTGAGTGCCTCCAAATGTCCAAACCTTTGGGTGGTAGAGCTGGAAGGGCTTATGAAAATGTGGGGAGCAGACATTGATGAGGAACGACAGCCTACCAGGTGCCGTGTAGCAGGGCGGAGGATGTTAATTGCCTTGAGTTTTAGACCTCAGGAAGGGGCTTAAGAAAATAACTGAGTTCAGTTGTAAGAGCACAAAGCTGCCTTTGCTGCTGTTGCCTCCTAGTCTGAAATACTGTGGGATTCCCATAGGAAGCAAAAGCCCTCGGGTGAGCAAAGACAGTAGTCGTTGCAAGGCTTCAGAATATAAAAACACTTAACAAGGATGTATAGTTGCATACTTTTAATGTCTGCTCTATTGTGGCTCATTGTAAAAAGATAATGTTGTAATCAAACAACTTATACGGTGTAGGAAAAAAAAAACAAGTTCCTGTCCCAAGAAGCTTTAAAGTTTGACGCTGAAGAATGCAGGTCATAGGTCTTCTAGCAGGGGCCTATAGCCATAAGTAAGCAATTTGCAGTGGCACAACAGTCTGTGAGAGAGGAAAGGGAAAAGATGGGCAGACCGAGAGCTAGAGAAGAAAGAGGAGAGAGAACGCTGATCTAGTTAGGTACAAAAATAGAGGAAAGGTAATATATAGATTAAAAAAATGAAAAGTGGAGTCTGTGCTTTACACTGGAGTCAAAGATGGGAGCCCAACTTGGAACAGCATTAAGGACGTTTGTCTAGATAACTGGCGCAAGCTCATTGTGCCCCCGCCCCCCACGCAGCCCTTGTGTCTTTACTCTCTAAGTAAACGTGGCAGTATTGCGTATGGTCTCCTGTTGTTCCAGCACTCAGAGGAGCAAGGATTGGTTGAGATCTGTACCCCTAAAGAGTAAGAGTTACTGTAACGTAGGAAGCTGCCTTTTCCCAGACCGGACCTTTGGACCACCTAGTTCAGTACTGTCTGTTTGGACTGACAGCAGAGCTCCTAGACTGCTGGCCAAGGGAGGTCTTTCCCAGCACGTGCCCTGCGAGGTTCTTTAATTGCAGATGTTGGGGATTAAACCTGGGGCCTTCTGCATTCTGAGCTGATGCTCTGCCACTGAGATTCCCCCTCCCAGCCCTTCCTAAAGTGGAAGAAGTTGTGTGGCAGTGAGGACGTCGCTCCCATTTCCCACCTGCTCTCTCTCCCTTTTACAAGTCATATGTTGAACTTCTGGTTCATTATGGTCGGAGACGATTGTCATTCATTGCCGTAGCTCTCTGAGAATTGTCTTCTGTAAGCCTCAGAAATTTTCCAGGAGTGGCCAGTGAGACATTACTGGGATATCCCTCCCTTCTTCCTGTTGTTATATAGACTGTATGTTCCTTGGGGCAGATGGCTCTGTGTGTGCTCCAGCAGGAGTGCGAGGAAGCCCCGCCAAGGCCCTCCCTGGCCCCAGGCAGGCAGGGGTGGGAAGAGGCGGGGAGGAAGCAACTTACCCTCCCTCTTCTCCTGCCTCCTCCTGGTTGAATGAGGGCTGGAAGCGGGGCGGCCGGAAGCAGGGGGCGGGGCTTCGTCGTGTGCCCCGCCCTCCTGCACCTCACCCGGGGGAACAGCGTTCCCCCCAAAAATGACCTCTGCTGTAACGTAGGAAGCTGCCTTTTCCCAGACCGGACCTTTGGACCACCTAGTTCAGTACTGTCTGTTTGGACTGACAGCAGAGCTCCTAGACTGCTGGCCAAGGGAGGTCTTTCCCAGCACGTGCCCTGCGAGGTTCTTTAATTGCAGATGTTGGGGATTAAACCTGGGGCCTTCTGCATTCTGAGCTGATGCTCTGCCACTGAGATTCCCCCTCCCAGCCCTTCCTAAAGTGGAAGAAGTTGTGTGGCAGTGAGGACGTCGCTCCCATTTCCCACCTGCTCTCTCTCCCTTTTACAAGTCATATGTTGAACTTCTGGTTCATTATGGTCGGAGACGATTGTCATTCATTGCCGTAGCTCTCTGAGAATTGTCTTCTGTAAGCCTCAGAAATTTTCCAGGAGTGGCCAGTGAGACATTACTGGGATATCCCTCCCTTCTTCCTGTTGTTATATAGACTGTATGTTCCTTGGGGCAGATGGCTCTGTGTGTGCTCTGCAAAGCACTGGGTCCATTAATAGTACAACATAAACAACAATCGGCTCCCAATTGAATATATTGTGCAGTTGCCAAAATCCTGTATTTCCCCCCCCCTGCAGATGTCTGAAGTAGCTAAGACTTGAAACACACCTGACATACAAAAGAGTGTTCAAAAATATCTTATCATGTTCTCTGAGTGGTAACAAGTGCTTTGAGACAAAGCTTTTCTCTTTCAGGTTTCCTTCAGCCATCAATTCTTTGAGAGTTAGGGCAATTAAGTTCCGCAGACTACTTGAGTGGCACATGAAGAAGTCACTTGCACTGCCTTTTGCAAGCCCTAGATGCCTTGCATTGCCTTTTCATTCCGTTGTATGCAATTTTAAGCGGGTTTGGGCTTTTGCATCTTGTGTTCTTCGATCCCCCCCCCCTCCGGTCTCCTGTGAGATTTCTCTGCCTTTCAGCAGGCAGCTGTCTCTTCCTATAAACGCGGCTGCTGACTGCTGCTGTGTGTTCCCAGGTGCTGATTGGGCATATTTTAAAGAAAATGAACAAACAGACTTTCCCAGAGCACTGCAGCTTGTGCAAAGAGATCCTGCCATTCACCGATCGTAAGCAGGCAGTGTGCTCCAACGGACACGTTTGGCTCAGGTAAGCCACACTTGAGTGAGTGCCGGTTCCTTTATCTGATGGCGAAAGGGGGGGGGGGGCTTCAGCAGCAACGGTGAAATGTATTTTTGAGCAGCAAGGGAAGTAAAGAATCACGTTGTCCACGCTTGCCCAGGAAAGATCAGGCACCTCCCAGTCTTGGGAGTGCTAGAACAGGATGGCTTATTTTAGAGGCAGACTGTGTTAAGAAGAAGACGAGATTGGATTTAGACCCCGCCCTTCACTACCCAAAGGTGTCTCAGAGTGGCTACAAACTCCTTTCCCCTCCCCTCCCCACAACAGACACCCTGTGAGGTGGGTGGGGCTGAGAGAGCTCTGACAGAAACTGCTCTTTTTCAAGAACAGCTCTGCCAGAACTACAGCTTGCCTAAGGTCATCCAGCCAGGTGCAAGTGGAGGAGTGGGGAATCAAACCCGTTTCTCCCAGATTAGAGTCCGCCCACTTAAGCACTACACCAAGCAGTTTGGGTTTTGGCAGCTGGGTGCCTGGGTCCCTAACTGGTGGCAAAGTGTGCTCCCCCCTCTCTCTGACATGCACAGAAGGCATCCAGATGTTTTCTGTCTTTGGAAGTCCCGATAAAATATCAGTGGCCCTTCCTGAAGCAGATTTATCAGCCAGAAAGTTAAGACAGACTAAGAACTCCCCACACGTTGGATTGTTGTAAAGCATAGTTTAATTACACTAGGATTTTACTGGGGTTTGTTTGTTTCCCCCCCAAATTTAGAGTACATTAAATTTTATGATGTGAAGTTTTGACCTACAAGCTTCTTTGGGGACCTTCAGCTGACCTGAAAGGCAAGGTATAAATATCGTTACTTTAGGAGGAACATGCCTGCCGAGCTCCAAATACGGGGAATGAGCATTCATCTCAGTGAATCCATTGCCTGCTGCGCTTAAGCCAAATGGAGAGTACATCACAGCCGCCTGATGATACCCTGTATTGGATCAGCTGCTTCAGCAGTGTTAGTTGCTTTCATAGGAACATCAGGCAGAAAATGAGTTTTGTATTTCCATTATTGCACCTTGCATATTAAAACAGTCATCTGAATTATTGTAGTATTGCATTTACTAAAAGGTTTTGAAGTTCTGTACCTCAGAGAAACTGGAGTAAAAGGTGAAAGATTTATAGGATCGGGAGAGGAAGTTCTGTACCAAAAGCGGCCTCGATAGGCGACTAAAAGCCTCTCTGTGAACTAGTGGAAGTATCATTTGGACCTATCTGGAGAACTTCAATCAGGCATTGGCCACAACTTACAAAAACTGAGGTTCTTGATGAGGATCTGGGGTGGGCGAACCAAGAGAGACCCAGAATTAAATAGTGCAGCTGTTTTGCCCTCCTTTGGAATCGGGGTGTAGCAAAGCTCTGTGTGTGTGCCTATTCTAGTTTGGCACCATCCAGTTGGCATCGGTTATTTGTAATCTACATCTACCTCTGACCTCTGTTTAAAATATTTTCTGTCTTGCGACTGTCGTAATTTAGGGTGCTCTGCAAGCCACTTTGGAAGATATTTGATGGACGGGCCGGAGGGTGTCTTGAATACACATAAACACGAGCAGACCAGTGTTCCTTCTAAGCTGAGTTAGCGTGAGTTAGCTCACAGATTTTTAACCTCCGGCTCACACCTTTTTGTCTTTGCTCGGGAAGGATGACTCCAGAGCCAACTAATTTATGCAGTAGCCAAGTCGCTCGCTCACAACTTTAATGGCAGTAGTTCACAAAGTAGGATTTTTGCTCACAAGGCTTCACAGCTTAGAGGGAACATTGGAGCAGACCGTACCCTGTTGCTGCCGTTTGGCCTCAGTAGTGGGGACAACCTTAAGCCTTCTATTTGTGATGCTGATCCTGCTCTGCCCCCCTTACAGGTGCTTTCTAACCTACCAGTCCTGTCAGAGTCTGGTGTACAGAAGATGTCTGCTTCGGGACAGCATCGCCCGGCATCCAACCCCAGAGGGTGAGGTCTTTGCTCTGACTCTGTGTGTGTGTGTGTGTGTGTTATGCTGACAGAGTACCAGGACTGCAGACTCTGTCCCAGAACTCATTCGTTTCAAGCACCAGTCCAAGTTTCCCCAGCGTGGTGCCCGTGGGCAACGTGGTACCCGTGGATACCTTTTCTGGTGCCTGTGAAATGTTTTTCGAAAGCGGGCAAGGCCAGGTGAGACTTCTGCCCAGCAGAGCTTCTGACTGGCCCGCTGGAGATCTGATTGGCGGTGCAGATTTTCAAAGGGCTGCTTTGGCGGCAGCTTGCCGGAGTACCAGGACTGCAGACTCTGTTCCAGAACTCATTCGTTTCAAGCACCAGTCCAAGGTTCCCCAGCGTGGATACCTTTTCTGGTGCCTGTGAAATGTTTTTCGAAAGTGGGCAAGGCCAGGTGAGACTTCTGCCGAGCAGAGCTTCTGACTGGCCCACTGGAGATCTGATTGGCAGTGCAGATTTTCAAAGGGCTGCTTTGGCGGCAGCTTGCCACCACAGCACAATGAGCTCTTCACTGTATGACTGAAGAGAAGCTGCCTGTAGGCAAGAAAATGTTTTTAAATGATACGCCCATTTCAGAAGAAATCCTGTTAAGCAGAGCTTCTGCCTGGAATAGTGACGCGTGACTTCCGTCCCTGAGATTTTGTGGCTGGCCCTGCCATTTCTGGCAGCCATTTGGTAGCTGCTCCCACCCTCCAGTGTCAGAATTCCAAAAGTGCCCACAGGCTCAAAAAGGTTGGGGGCGCCTGCAGGAGTCCATTATCATCTCCTCAGCGACAGGTGGCGCTTCAGCAGTTACACACCTCCCCCGATATCAAGTGGCTCTGTTTATCCCCCACTTTTGTTAGCCATGATTACGCATTTCAGTCATAAGAACATAAGAGACGCCAACGTTGGATCAGGCCAAAGGCCCATCAAGTCCAACACTCTGTGTCACACAGTGGCCAGAAATACCAGGTGCCATCAGGAGGTCCACCAGTGGGGCCAGGACATTAGAAGCCCTCCCACTGTTGACCCCCCCCCCCAAGCACCAAGAATACAGAGCATCCCTTGCCCCAGAGCCCCTATCTATACCTTGTGGCTAATAGCCACTGATGGACCTCTGCTCCATATGCTTATCTAATTCCCTCTTGAAGCCGTCCATGCTTGTAGCCACCGCCACTTCCTGTGGCGGTGAATCCCATGTGTTCATCACTCTTTGGGTGAAGAAGTCCTTCCTTTTATCCGTTCTAACCCAACTGCTCAGCAATTTCATTGAGTGCCCACGAGTTCTTGTATTGTGAGAAAGGGAGAAAAGTACTTCTTTCTCGACCTGCTCTATCCCATGCACAATCTTATAAACCTCTATCGTGTCACCCCTCAGCCGTCGTTTCTCCAAGCTGAAGAGCCCCAGGCGCTTTAACCTTTCCTCATAGTCCTTTATTTGAAAACATGTGGAGATCTTATCCAAGCAGGCTGCTCAAAACTTTGTCGTCCCCCCCCCAAAACAAAACAAAACAAAATCTTTCACCAATTTTTTTTCTTTATTTCCAGATCCAGAGTGGATCAAGAGGCTATTGCAGGGCCCCTGTACGCTCTGTGACTCTCCCGTTTTCTAGAGAACGGCTCGTGGTGAAGAGCTGCAGGTTACTTTCTTGAGGGCCCAGGCACCACCCAGTCTGGGAGCAGCTGCTGGAAGGTACAGGTGTGGAAGGACTCAAGGGGGACACGTCAAATGGAACTGGATGAGCTGGAGCAGCAAAGGGGCCCCGTGCCCCATTTCAAGCCCGAGAGGTGAGAAGGCCTCCTCGGTCAAAGCACACCAGCACAGACCCTCTGGAAACCATTCCGATTTCCCGGCCCGGTTCGACGCAGGCCCTCCGCTCATGTCCTTTCGGCACACGGAGCCTGGAATTTGAGAACCTCCCTTCAGATCGGCAGCAGGCTGGAAGCCCGCACTGCAAACGGCCGCTTGGAGATCGGCTGCAAAGCTTCCTGTGCGAGTGAGCTTTGAAAGGGCACCAGCGCTCGCTGTGCCAGAGACGATTAAATTATTAGAAATAATGTGTGGTTTTTAAAAATGTTTGAAAACGTCTTGCATGCCAGTGGTACTCATGGAAGAAGAGTTGGTTAGTTTTGCTACAGCGGAGGTTGTCAAGTAAGTCTTGGGGCTGCTGGGGATTCCTTAGAAGGGACTCTTCAGGGAGGTGAGATCTGTGCCAAATACTGGATGCAAAGTTTTAAGTTATGTTAACAATAAGGTATGTCATGCAGTTGGGCACCCCAGGCTAAAATTTGGAGCCTCTGATATTTTTCACTCACAGTGGGTTTTCTTTCTCCTTCAGACTGGACCTATCATATGATCATCTCAAAGTCGATGTGGGTGCCTTGTGCCCTTTCCAACCTTTTTGGCAAGAGTCGTGTCTGCATTATGCTAGGAGTCCCCCGTCTTCCAATTACAGTCCCATTTGTAGAGGGAAGCATTCTTTGTAGCGGTTGAGATGGGGGGGGGGGTAAACTTGTTAAAAATGAAATTGAGTTAACCAAATTCTGTGGCAGTCCACTCCGTCTCATTCAAACGAAAACATCTCGCCTGGGAATAAACCTTTATAAATCCACTTTGGTCTTTCAGCCCCGTTAACTGGTTTACCAACACCACTTTGGGGGGGGGGATGGGATCACATTTCTGCATGCTCACATTTGTAAAAGCCTTTTTAAAAAAAGCAGCAAAAATCTCTCAGCAAAATAAGGAGAAGGCTGTGGATCCTCCCTCTCTACTGTGCAACTTCTCTTCTTGCAGGGAGGTTTTTAATGCTCTCCCCCCCCCCATAAGGGCATACAAATGGTATGCCCCCACCTGAAGTGGCACAGTGCATCTGCCGCCGCCACACACACAAATCCCGGTCACACACAGTCCAGGCCAGTGAGCAGCGTCTTCCTTATCTCACAGGGGTCAATGTTTTCTGCTCGGACTACTGATGTTTGAGGAAGTCTTTCCATTCCGATTCTGTGCCTATCGTTTCCAGTTCTTTTCTGTTCTTGAGCAAAATAATCCACAGTGGAAGATTTTTGATGGTGGCTTTCACTCATCCTGTTCATGGATCTCTCTTGGAAACAGAAGAATAATTTCCTGGAAAACATCCTAGAGGCTAGTTAATTTACCATGTTGCATTTCTGGAGCCTCTTATGATTTGTTATTGTGGCTGGTATCTTCACTTTCCTAAACTGAAGCCATTCCAGCTGCTGCTATACTTTCCAAGGTGGTCTTGATACTGTTGGTGTCGGGGGGGTCATGATTGTCTCTTCAGGTGCTAGAGGGCTATAGTCACATAATCCCAATACTATGAAGGGCATCTCTGTCTTAGAGGATTGCAGGTAGCAAAGACTTAAGAGCCAGTTTGGTGTAGTGGTTAAGTATGTGGACTCTAATCTGGGAGAACCGGGTTTGATTCCCCACTCCTCCACTTGCAGCTGCTGGATGACCTTGGGCAAGCCATACTTCTGTCAGAGCTGTTATCTCAAGGACAGCTCTGGAAAGGGCTCTCTCAGCCCTACCTACCTCACAGGATGTCTGTTGTGGGGAGGGGAAGGAAAAGGAGTTTGTAAGCCGCTCCCCCAAGTGAAGGGTGGGGTATAAATCCAATCTTCTACTAATTTCTCTGTGCAGTGTTAGAGAGAGACTGCCCATTGAAACAGGCAGCACTGGGCTTGGTGAACCAATGGCATGACTTGTCATAGGAGCTCCACACGATTGTGTGTGTTCCCAGGTGGAAATCGGCGAAGCTGCCAAAGGTCCCAGGTTCATTTGTAGGATTCATTCCATCCTCAAGCCTTGCTTGTTATTGGAGGATATTCATGGCCTATTCAGATGGCCTAATAGTGTGTATTAGGCACTACACTGGGTTAATTGGATTAAAGCGGTGTAAAAGGCTAATTAAATATTGAACGATGTGTTCTCACTGTGGTAAGAAGAGCAAGAGGGGGGCGCAGGCAGAGCCGAGTCCTCATCCATCAGCACCATCAAAGAAATTCAAACTACCGCAGTGGAGCAGCTGGGGGCAGGGTCAGGCACAGGCCAAATGCAGCACTGAAACCGCGTTACAAGGAGGAATTTGGGTTTCTCATTTTAGAATCCAAATCATTTCAACTTCATGTTTTAATTTTCCTTTCAAAAATAAGTTTCTAGCCCTCATGGCTGCAGAGAGATCTGACGTCATCTGAGTTGATGGGGGGGAAGCGATTAAGCCCCCAGAAGCGAGTGAGAGCCCCAGCTCCGGGCAACTCTTGTAGCCGTCTTCTTGATCTCATTCTAGCAGCCAGGGCAGTTCAGCAAGGGCAAACCACCTCTGCTTGTCTCTTGCCCGGAACACCCCATCTCGGCACCTTCTTCTGATCCAAGTCTGCAGTTGGATCCTTCAGGGGCTGGTTTGAGCCCCCTTGCTTCTGTAGGCTCCAGTTGGGGAACAAGGCTCCGTCGAATGAGTGTAGTTCAGCATTTGCTGCATTGATGAAAAACTCATGCAAGTTAGCTGAATTTCGGCTTTTCTGTCTCAGGTACTTCAACTACAGACTGCTGTGTAACCCCATCATGCTCTGCCTGGTCACATAAAGGTGTGGTCACTAGAAACAAATGAGGCCCTTGTGCTCAAGTGTAGATAGAACGGGTGGCGTCACCAACACAGGTCTCAGATCTCCTGTGGTGAAGCTCAAATTCCAGGAACCAGAAGCACAAGGTATCAGGGGCCAGCATCCATTTGGGCCTGCTCTTTGTCTCTTACCATGGTCAGCCACATTCCCCTGGGAATGAGAGTGAAATGGAGCTAGCGAAGGTCTAGCTATAACTTTCCAATGGAGTTATAACCAGACTGTTCTCTTAAGAACTGAAGTTCTGTTGACAAGTTGGGAGGCACTGTAGAATAGGGGCACCATTTTAGTTGAGGCGTGTTCCTGTTATGCAACACAAGGCCTCAGATCTCACAAAGCATCAGCTGGCTTCCAGTTCTGATACTGTGTTCAACTCCCGATTTGTACAAAACTGGCCTTTGGTGCTTATCCTTGTTTTCTTAAAGGAGGAGAAGCTTCCTTGCTTCCATGAGTGCTATCAAAACGTCCTCACTGATGATGGATGGGGTAGAGGTGTGCTTGTATATTACAAGGGCCCTGCTGTGTGCACACAAACCTGCATGTCTCCCGTCACGATGCCTGTTAGTGTACTAAAGCGCATTTTGCCCTCACTGTCAGGCTCTCGAAGCAGTGTGTGCTGTTTTCCATGAGGGCGCATGACATCGTACATTTACATGGTAGAAACTAAGACACGCGCTACTAGGAGATCCCTTTGGGGGTGGCGGTTGTATCTGGCCACAGCCCCTGGTGACCTCACTGCCCTAGCCAGGTTTCCATCCACGTAGCCCTGCCCGCTGCTCTCTTTGTGGGCCATGTTAATGTGAGAGATTATCTTGGGAACTGGCTTGTCTACAGCCAGGTGGATAACTGCTTCATTGCACAAAAGGACCAAACTCTTGCTGTTTGAGGCTGGGAAGGAGAGTCTTTGTTGCGTTAAAATAACTGTAGGGATCTCTTCCCCTCTGAGGTGCTGTCCCGGCTTGAACAATATGCAGGAGGCTGAACTGAATGACACGGCTCCAAGATGGAGCCAGAAGGAAGACTCAACTGTGTTGTCATCCCGCTTCTATGGGGTATGGGGGGGGGAGTCTTACAGGGGCAAATGGGGTGCCTGCAACAGTTGAAAATGGTGACTGTGTAACTTTACAGCATGAAGCCAGAAAGAAGGAAAAAAGAACCAGAGGCACACCGAAATCTCCTTCTGAATGACCTCTCCTGTTTCAATAATTGGTTTCTGGGAAATAGTAAAAGATGTTACATACCGTACAATCAGTCCCAAGGAGAGGAGGCGTTGAAAATGGTACCATTAACATCTTTTAAGTACATACCTGTCCAAAACAGCAGCCGAAAGATGAGTGGCATCATTGTTGGGAGTGTTTTCGGGCCAGTGAAAATCCTCCCTGTCAACCTTAAAAGCAGTCAAAAGCTAATTCACAGCCAGTGGGCTTGGGTGGGGGGGGAGATGGACCACTTGCTGGCTCACAGCATTATCATCCTTACCCGAAACATAGTTATGGTTTAGTGGTGGGGGCAGTGGCAGGAGAAGTCTATGTTTTCTGGTCACTTCTCTGAAGCTTTGTACCTGCTGGAGCCTTGTCAATTGCTAAATGCAACTAACTGCAGCGGTGTACTGCATTGCAATAAAGAGGTCTGGTGAAGGCTTCATTCCTTAATCTGGTTGGGCCTTTCAGTTTGATCAGGTCTGGTAGAGGGGAAACCTTCATTCACTAGCAGCATCCCCCATCGAGCTGCAGGGACTGAGGCCGTGTGAGGAAACGGACCGGT
>NW_015163631.1:551370-553408 GCF_001447785.1 Gekko japonicus
GTGAAAAATAACCTGGAGAATGTGTTTTGTATATGGTGACGATAGCACTGTTGCACAACTCCCTTTTTAAGTAAAAAAATAATCTGTGTGTTGTGTCTTAAGTTAACATCTCAACGAAGGAGGGGATCATCGAGTTGTAAAGCTGCCGGTTCTTGGGTGGTTTAGCAAAATGTTGGCAAACAGCTCAACAGCGTAGGCATGAGTTAGCAGTGCCATGTGCAAGGGGTTGGACTAGATGACCCTGGAGGTCCCTTTCAACTCTGTGATTCTATGAATGGTCACACATAAACTGGCTCTGGCTGGGTGCTATGAAATCTCTGCTGGAGGCCAGGAATCCTGGCTGAAGTTTGTTCCTCGGCTTAGCTTCTCTCTCCTTAGGTGGCAGAGGTCTCTGCTTCGTGGTAGTGTTGGAACATCGAGGTCTGGGCCTCTGTTCTGTACTGAAGCAAAATTTCCAAGCATCGGCATCTTCGGTAGCCCATTTTAGAGAAGCTGATGGCGTGCCACCCCAGCTTTCAAATTGTCTGAGAGTGAGTGCAGTTGGGACATTTCAGAGGAGTTGGAGGGTGTCTGCTGGACCTGCCCTTAAACCTCGCAAGAAAGGGAGCCAGGCAGGCTGCCTTTGAGCCGTCGTCCTTCCAGCGGAGCCCCAGGGTTCCTTGGATGCTTACTGGGGAACCGGAAGAGCAGAGGTGGGGGGGATATGTGTCCCTGGATGTCAGCTTGTCCACCTCTACTGATTCCCCCCACACACACCCAAGCAACATGCAAGGGAGTGGGCTGCTATCTTTGTGTTTCGTCTGATCTGACCTGTTTCAAGCCCACAGTGCGGGGAGCGACTGCCGTGGCTTCCTCTCACAGTAGCCACTGTTCTCTGGAGGCCTCTTCGGCAGTCATGTTCAAAAGATGTGCTATAAGAAATGACTGAAGTGATCACCCAAAGAGTGATCAACACTTGGAATTCACTGCCACAGGAAGTGGTGGCGGCTACAAGCATGGATGGATTCAAAAGGGAATTAGATACGCATATGGAGCAGAGGTCCATCAGTGGCTATTAGCCACAAGGTATAGATAGGGACTCTGGGGCAAGTGATGCTCTGTCTTCTTGGTGCTTGGGGGGGTCAACAGTGGGATGGCTTCTAATGTCCTGGCCCCACTGCTGGACCTCCTGATGGCACCTGGTATTTCTGGCCACTGTGTGATACAGAGTGTTGGACTGGATGGGCCTTTGGCCTGATCTAACATTGGCGTCTCTTATGTTCTTATGAAGTGACTTCAGCACCTGTGAACCCAGCGCAGGGCACCACAGAGGAGGCTTCTTGCTGCCCCCCTCTGCAGGATTCACAGCTCTGGCCTTGCCTCTGCTGAGGTTATTCTGCATTGTCTCTGCACTGCATATGCTTGGATCAGCCAGTCCCTTATAACACTCCCTGCCACAGGGGTGGACCTACCAATGCTCCCTCTAAGCTGTGGAGTCTTGTGAGCAAAAATTCTACTTTGTGAGCTACTGGCATTAAAGTTCTGAGTGAGTTTGCTCTGGAGCCATCCTTCCTGAGCTAAGACAGAAACGTATGAGGCGAAGGCTAAAAAACTGTGAGCTAGCTCTCACTAACTCAGCTTAGAGGGAACACTGGTGGCTACCTGTTGTGCTTCTGCACGAGTGCCTAAGCTTGCCTCCTGTAACTGTGCTCGGTAAAAGTGACTCCTGCCGATACGCAGGGAGGGCTGATAATTTTTCACTCTTGCTGTGATTGGAGACTTCCGTGAAATCAATCTCCAGGTTTAATTTGGGGTGTGTGGGGGGGGGAAGGGCCTCGGAAGTTTGGGAAACAGCACGCTTGGGAATGTGGCGAGGTTTGCCCTAGAGCTGGTGAGGGGCCCAGAGCTCTGTTGCCGCGAAGGGGCTTCTTGTTGTTCCCGTCGTCCTCTTGCCTGATGTTTGGCTGGAATCAGATGCTAATAAAATCCAGCCCAAGTCCCAAATTGGGTTTGAAGCATCGCCTTCCAATTATAAAAGCCTAATTCTTCTTCCCAGGCA
>NW_015163631.1:553441-559771 GCF_001447785.1 Gekko japonicus
CTCTTTATTATGCAAAGTGGATGCAAAGGCCTCTTTCGTTTCCTGGTAATTAAATGAATGTCAATTGTTTTAGTTGTTTCTGAGGGAGAGTCCTACAAGAGTATTAGCATGTTCTGCTAACCCAGACGGCCTGCACTCCAGGCCTGGCGGAAGCCCTCGGGGGTTGACCGCTGACCTGAGACTCTCCGGGCGGACACGTCGGCTGCATCTCAATGAGGCCGGCTCCTTCGGCTCCGGTTTCTGTGCGACCGGCTGAGCGGAACTAATATTGTGCCGCATATAGATGAAAGAATTGGGGAGGCGGGGAGGAGGGTGGCTTTATGGCTAAATTAATTAAGCAGATGTACCTGTCTAATTAAAGAGCCACTGTCCCCTTTGTACTCTCGCTTGCACAGCGAACAGTATTTAAATGCGCGGCCGAGCCGTTTCACCTATCAATATTTAGTAGGAACACTCGAATGGAGGTGATATTAGCAAGATGTACCCTCCATTTATTATTAATAGCAGCCCTTCCAATTTATGCACGGGAGCTGCAGTGTATCTTTACAACCATTTGGGGGGGGGGACAGTGGCTCAGGTAAGCATCTGCAGAGCACACTGGTAAGGGGAGGCCTGTTGTAAACAGTCCAGCACCAAGGGGTTGGCAGAACGCCCTTCTGGGGCATTTGCTGACACCGTGCCGTCTGGCTGCAAATCAGTTATCCCAGGATTGTACGTGGGTCAGATGTCAGGATCGCGAGAGACAGGTGAGCGGGGCAGGGGCAACACAGCTGGACAAATCTCGTCTGCAGCTTGCCCTTCTGGCTGGGGGCTGCAGGCCCACAGCAGAGAGGGCAGCTGCCAGTGGCGCAGGCAGGAAGAGAGGCAGGCCTCCGGTCCAGGTTGGAAGAGCAGCCCGAGGGGAGTGCTGCACTACCGAGTGGGGAAGGCAGGTTGCAGGCAAGAATTGGGCTTTGTTGCTTGGACCAGTGCACAGGCCTTACTGAGAAGCTCTTCCGGTACTGGGGGACTCTCAGCTGGCTCCTGATGGCCAGTCCCCTTCAGCTCTCTACAAAACTCTTGGGGAGGCCTTGGGCGGGCATTCTTTCAGCCCCTCTCAGCTCCTGGAAGGCGGGTGGGGGAAAGTGCCATCAAATTGCCAACTGACGACGATCGGTAGGGGGTTTTCAAGGCAAGAGATGTTCGGAGGCGATTTCCCATCACCTGCCTTTTCAGAGCGACCCTGGACTTCCTTGGTGGTCCCCGATCCAAATACTGACCGGCTGAGCCTGCCTAGTTTCCAAGGTCTGATGAGATCAGGGCAGGGTAACAACGTCATCGAGTTGGTGTTGTCAGGGATGTGAGTCATCTGTTTAAAAGCGCCGCACCTTTCGTTTCGGCTTTTTTTTGCCTCTAACTCCCCAGTTCCACCTTTGACTTTGCTCCCGGCTGGGTCAGTGGATGGTGGCAGCAGGAAAGCTGAGAGGCTTGCAACAACTATGCCTGCAGTTCAAAGAGCTTTTAATGTCTCGGTTTTACATATCCCCAAATCAATACACAACAGTCGAAACTGCAGTGAATCAGACTTTACAGACTGCCCTGCATGATCACCAGCCCTGGAGAGGACAGAACGGGGGGAACGAACTCCTCTGCCTTTATCTGTCATTGAAGCATCTGGGATAACTGGAACAAGAAAATGTCATCCCTGGTTAAGGACCGTGTATCTTAACCCTTCTCAGGGGTCATGTCGTAGAAAAAGAGGTGCAGGAGCTCATTTGCATAAATCATTTGCATATGCCACACCCCCTGACAAAGGGCAGGCGTGCAAGCATGCCTGGGTTCCCCGCCTGATCTTCTCCGGGTGCCCCGTGGCTGCAGGGCACCTGGAGAAGATCGGGCAGGGAACCTAGGCATCTTAAGAAGAAGACGACATTGGATTTATACCCTGCCCTTCACTACCCAGAGGTGTCTCAGAGTGGCTTACAAACTCCTTTCCCTTCCCCTCCCCACAACAGACACCCTGTGAGGTAGGTGGGGCTGAGAGAACTCTGACAGAAACTGCTCTTTTTCAAGGACAGCTCTTATCAGAACTATGGCTTGCCCAAGGTCATCCAGCAGGTGCAAGTGGAGGTGGGGAATCAAGCCCGGTTCTTCCAGATTAGAGTCCACGCACTTAATCACTACACCATCTGGGACACCATCTGGGGAAGGGAAAGAAAGGCATTTAAATCCCCTCAGGCAGCGGGGGGCCCTGCAGGCCTTCCCTGGCCCATCCGCTTACGCGAACGGGCCAGGAATGGCGACGGGGGGCACCCCTGGGCTCCTTACTGCCGGAGCGCCGTTCCACGGTGCTCCGGAAGGAAATGACCCCTGACCCTTCTGATGTCCCTTGCAAAGGGCAATGAAATAAAAGCAAATCCGATTAATAGGGGGTGGGGTGGAGAATCTACTCAGAGGACATTTAGGGTACCCTGCTTACTTCAAGGGAGTGCTGCGGGAGTGTAGTGGGTTGAAGTGCTTATGTTTCTGTGTCCTCTTGATTTTTAGCAGAAAAAAACTTGCAAGCCAAAACATCCTGCTGCCTACGGGGTTCAAAGAACTGCTTCCATCCGGAGCTAGTGTTAGTACTCACTCAGAACTGCCTACCACGGGGCCAGAGCTAGCATGTGCACTGTTTTCTTGGTTTCCAGGTCGGGTCGGTTGGCAGCGGATTGACAATATAGCTCTCTATATACTCAAAGACGGTCTGGGGGTCTTGGTCAGCGTTGATAGACACAGCATCTTCAAACAGCTCCTCCGTGCCGCTGGAAAGCCTGAAGTACATTTCGACCTTAGTCCTCACGTGCTCTTCGAGATCCTTTGGGTTCGTCAGGAGGCGCTTGTGGGCTTTCTTGGAAGGTGCCGGCTTATACAGGGTGTGGTACCTGAAAATCAGGCCAAAGCAACCCCTCTTCAGCAGGCAGCAAACATCTTGGTTAGTGAAAACTACTGTTTGTCCGGCTTTGTTGTAAACATTTCTAATCCTACATTTTCACATTGCTCAGGACAGCTTGCAACATATTGAATCAAGAAGCAACCATTTAACGCCATATAAAAACTAAGTTTAAAAGCCAGTAATTACGGTCGCGGAAGCACAGACCCATTAAAGTCCATCTATCCTGTCACTGGGCACCCTACCTCCCACAGTCATTCCCCAGCAGCCTCACTAAGGCCTTTGAGAACAGACGGGCCTTTTCGGAGGCACCTGGGACTCCAGGGCAGAGTTGCCAGCTCTGGGCTGGGAAATTCGTAATTAACGGTCGCGGAAGCACAGACCCATTAAAGTCCATCTAGCCTGTCACCGGGCACCCCACCCCCCACAGTCATTCCCCAGCAGCCTCACCAAGGCCTTTGAGAACAGACGGACCTTTCGGAGGCACCTGGGACTCCAGGGCAGGGTTGCCAGCTCTGGGCTGGGAAATACCTGGAGGTTTTGGGGGTGGAGCCTGAGGAGGGCGGGGTTTGGCAAGGGACTTCAATAGGGTATATAAAGCCTACTTTCCGAAGCGGCCATTTTCTCCAGGTGGACTGGTCTCTGTCGCCTAGAGACCAGTTGTAATACCAGGAGAGCTCTAGCCACTACCTGGAGGTTGAGGAATTCCAAAAGCAACATCCGTGACAAAAATAACGGAGAGTCAATAAAGATAAGTTGCAAAAATGTTTACTGTAGTAATTTCTGTAGAAAACTTTCGTCTATTATCGCTCACATGCTAACGAATACTGCGTAATGAACAATTCGTTTCACAATATTTGTCTTATCTGAGTGTGTAGCAATCCCAATTCTTATCGATTACTATTTATCAACTCTCGAAGGAAACATTCCGCGTTGACTCTCTAATAACAGCGTGTGAGTGATAATAGGAGAAGATTTTCTACAGAAATCACTACAGCAAACGTTTTTGCAACTTATCTTTATTGACTCATTGTTTTATCTGAGTGTATAGCAATCCCAATTCTTATTGATTACTATTTATCAACTCTCAAAGGAAACATTCCGTGTTGACTAATAACAGCGTGTGAGCGATAATAGGAGAAAAATTTCCTACAGAAATTACTACAGTAAACGTTTTTGCAACTTATCTTTATTGACTCTCCGTTATTTTTGTCACGGATGTTGTTTTTGGGATTTCACTTCCTCCCGTGATCTCTCATTTTTGGCTTCCACTACCTGGAGGTTGGCAACCCTACTCTGGCGGGAGAAGAACATGTGCATCTGCTGGGATCGTTATTCCATAATGCTGAGGCAGCTACTGAGAAGGCCCTGCCTCTTGCAGTTACGCGTCCTCTTTGAACTAATGTGACTATTTGCAAATGCTGTGTTTTGGAAATACCAGGTTTAGCCATCACTCAAGAAAGATGCTCTGAGGTGGGGCTCTGGGTGTGGGAGCCTCCTGCCATCCTCCCAACCGCATTGACGCTACCTACTGCCTCATGTAAATCAATCTCCAGATTTTTTATTACATTTCCCCCCCTGCTCTTGGCCTTCTTCAGGACCTCCGTGTTCCATCTGGCACTGAAGAGAGATGGCATCAGCTACCCAAAACAGTTATTTTCAGATGGAAGCAAACATTTTTTCTTCTTCATCCTGCTAGGCTCGCCAGCCTCCAGGTGGGTCAAACAACAAATATATACACTGCAAAAACCTTATTTATAAGTTAAAGTGTTCTATATGTTCCATCTTATAAAGGGGAATTATGTCTTCTAACAGCCTTTTGTAGGACCAGCAACAAACATCAATTTAAACTTCAATGTAACCACAAAAGGACACTTCCCCCTTTAGAAGACTTTCAAGCAAGGAGAAGCGGGTGTACATCTCTAGAAACTCCCGTTGGGGTTGACTGTGTAAAAAGGATGTAAATTGACTGGTAGCTATTAGATTGTACAAACTGATTATTACTGTTGATATTGCATGTAATGAATATATACCTGTTTTAGGATATTATGAATAATACACAATGCACTTTATAAGATGGAACATATAGAACACTTTAACTTATAAATAAGGTTTTTGCAGTGTATATATTTGTTGATTGACTCTTCTAACACTGCAGCTCGAGTTTCCACAGCCTCCAGTTGGGAGATCTCCCGGAATTACAACTGGTCTCCAGATGACAGACATCAGTTCCCCTGGAGAAATGGCTGCTTTGGAGGGTGGCCTCTATGTCTTTATACCCTGCGGAGGTCCCTCCCCAAACCCAGCCCTCCCCAGCCTTCACCCCCTAAAGCAGAGGTGTCAAACTCATTTGTTACGAAGGCCGGATCTGACATAAATGTCACTTCGTCCGGCCGGGCCATGTGTGCCCTAAAACACAATGCCAGGTACTGGAGATATAAACTTGATACAAGACAGCAGCTGGTAACCTCCACGTTGGTGTGTCCTCACTGCAAGGCCCCACGGGTTGGGAGGAGGGTGCAGAGGAAAACCCATATGGGCGGACTGGAGAGCCAGTGTCGCAGCATTGGGCAGATGCTCCCAGCTGCTTGACTGCCGCAGAGGAGGTTGTTCCGCCATGCTGAAGCCATAATCTGAATGGCTCCGCCCACTTCCCCCCTGAGCGGTCTCCTGTTCCCTCCCTTGCACCAGCCGCTTGCGGGCCTCATAAGAGCCCTGGACGGGCCGGTTCTGGCCCCCGGGCCTTATGTTTGACACCCCTGCCCTAAACTCTCCAGGTAGTATTTCCCAGCTCAGACCTGGCAGCTGAATGCAGCTTGTTCCCAGCCCTGCCCCTTCAAGTCCCTACTCACCAGGCACTAGATACGTCCTGCACCCCCTCTTCCTTTTTAAAAAACATCATGTCTGATGGAGAGTCCAGATTTTGGGGGGGGGGGGGCATGTTAGACTACAGCAGCAAAATAAGCCAGGAATAAATGCCAGTGGTCTCTTAAGGTGTGCCTGGACTCCCTTTTCATACTGCCCCTTGAGCAGTTCCCTACATTTTTACCTTCAGGAATCCCTTTCTTGTTCCAGTCGGTCTGCCAGGGTTGCTGGCTCTGGGTTGGAAAACACGTGGAGCTTTTGGGGGTGGAGCCTGGGGAGGGCGAGGTGAGGAGAGGGGAGGGACCTCGGCCGGGTATAACGACACCAGAGGTCATTTCGGGGGGGAACGCGGGGGATCGCAGTTCCCCCGGGTGAGGTACGGGGAGCGGGGCACATGACGAAGCCCCGCCCCCTGCTTCCGGCCGCCCCGCCCCCTGCTTCCGGCCGCCCCGCTTCCGGCCCTCATTCAGCCAGGAGGAGGCAGGAGAAGAGGGAGGTTAAATTGCTTCCTCCCTGCCTCTCCCCACCCCTGCCTGCCTGGGGCCAGGGAGGGC
>NW_015163631.1:559855-595149 GCF_001447785.1 Gekko japonicus
AGTGGAGCTGCAAGGCCGGCGGTGGCGGCCGGGACCGTTGGGGGTGGGGTGTGTGGCCTTATGACACACTTCCGGTGATGTCAGGGGGTGTGGCCGTATGACACACTTCCGGTGAGGTCAGGGTGTGTGGCATATGCTAATGAGTTATGCTAATGAGTTCCCCTAGCTCTTTTTCTACTAAACGACCCCTGAACGACACAGAGTCCACCTTCCCAAGCAGACGTTTCCTCCAGGGGAACTGATCTCTGTCATTGGGAGATCAATCATAACAGCAGGGGATCTCCAGCTGCTACCTGGAGGTTGGCAACCCTATTCTGGAAAAGGTTCTAGGTACACATTCAGACGGAGGCTGGTGAGAGAAACTCCAGCTGCGAACCAAGAGGGTCAAGCTAACACTATATAATACAAGAAGGGGGACCCGCGATACTCGTGGGGGGGGGGGGAACCGAACTTTCTCCCTCCTTCCCCCTCCCTGACAGCAGTGGTGGTGGTGAGGTCTGGCCGGCCCACCAAGCTTACTCCCTCCCCCTCCCCCCCAGCAGTGGCGGTGGTCAGGTCTGAGCTCGGCCCACCAAACTTTCTCCCTCCCCCCTGGGCAGCAGCGAGGGCTGAGCGGCATACAGCCGCCGGCCGACCAAGCCTTCTCCCGCCCCCTCTCCCTCCCTGGCGGCAGCAGCGAAGCCATTCTCTTTTACTTTTGGGGGGATTTAAATATCCCTCACACATTTTTTCCAAGTTTTCAGATTTTTGTGCTCATATGGAAATTGCCCCAAATGTGCAGGAAAACCTCCCTGCCCCCCCAAGTGCCCCCAATGCGCTGATTTAGATATCCGCACGGAGGGGGCCTTTTGGGAATTAGATATATAGATAAAAATGCAAATGTTTATTAAGGCGTACACATGTTAAAACATACTGTGATTAAAAGAAAAGAGTCTAAATTTCAGACTTTTAAAAGCTTTTCTAATACAAATACACTTGACGGGTAAACACTTTTTAACTTAGGACCAAACGCATTTCGGCCCCTTCGGGCCTTCCTCAGTGGTCACTATTCTCTATATTGCACTGACACACATCCAAAATACACGTATAAAAAGTTTATATTTATATATATATATAACCAGTTGTTGTTTCCTTATATGTTTTTAGTTATTCTAGTACCTTTGATGGAGGTGACACACATCCAGACCAATGAAATCTCTGATACCAGAATAATTTGAAGAATTGGCATGGCTATATTGATGGCCCAACATATAAGCTAATAGAATAAAAGGCAGTAGGCTGGGACAGCCTTCTTCACACAAGGCAAATTGTATGGAACTCACTGCCACAAAATCTATGACCGCCAGCTGAGATGGCGTCAAAAGGCAATTAGATAAATCTATACAGGAGAGACATATTGGCCATGACTGCTAGCAGAACCTCCATGCTCAGAGGCACTTAACTAAACAACATTTGTCTGGGTGAACGCCTCTTGCTTCCACATCCTGGCTTGTGAACTTCCTGGAAGCAACTGATTGGGTCTTGTGGGGAAACAGAACTGGTTCTTTGCTGGCTTTTTGCCTCAACTTGATTATTGCAGTAGCCGCCATACCTACCGGGCAAGTAAGTACTGGCAAACCTCGAACATTGCGCCAGTCAGAGGTCATTTCGGGGGGGATTGCGGGGGAACGCAGTTCCCCCGGGTGAGGTATGGGGGGCGGGGCACATGACGAAGCCCCGCCCCCTGCTTCCGGCCGCCCTGCTTCCGGCCCTCATTCAGCCAGGAGGAGGCAGGAGAAGAGGGAGGGTAAGTTGCTTCCTCCCTGCCTCTCCCCACCCCTGCCTGCCTGGGGCCAGGGAGGGCCTTTGCGGGGCTTCCTTGCACTCCCACCGGCCTTGCAGGTCCACCACTGGGCCCCTCATGGGGCTCGGCAGTGGAGCTGCAAGGCCGGCGGTGGCGGCCGGGACCGTTGGGGGCGGGGTGTGTGGCCTTATGACACATTTCCGGCAATGTCAGGGGGTGTGGCCTTATGACACACTTCTGGTGATGTCAGGGGGTGTGGCATATGCTAATGAGTTCCCCTAGCTCTTTTTCTACGAAATGACCCCTGGCGCCAGTACTCAGTTGATTCAAGTTCTGGTCGTGGGAGGGGGAGTGGATGAAACATTTTAATCTTGTCCCTTTTCAAAAGGCATAACACAAACTGGTTTGCCCTTGAGTTGAAACTCCCACACTTTGAAAAACTGTGCCTTGCACACGAAAGCTCATACCTTGAATAAACCTTGGTTGGTCTTAAAGGTGTCACTGGACTCTAAATGTGTTCTGGTCAATTTTGGTTTCACTCAGACTTCACTGGTCAACCTTACCAGTCAGTCAAATCTTCCCAATACGGTTATGTGAGCGCTACTCACCTTTCCCCAGTAACCGGGTCAACCGCACGGTAAGTCAGACGCTCCAAAATCGACTCCATCGTGAGATTCAGGACAAACACCCTGTTCAGAAGAAAGAGAAGCATTGAGACCACACTTCATCAGAGCCCAGAGTTTGGTTTTGAGAGCTAGTTTCTGTCTAAAAAATAAAACAAATTTTGGGCAAACAGCCAGAGGCCTCAAAGGAAAACAGCTCTATGAAGATTCAGTGTGGTGTGGTGGTTAGAGTGTCGCACAGGTTCGAATCCTCACTCATGCCATGGAAGCTGGCTGGGTGACCTTTGTTCCCTCTAAGCTGAGTTAGTGTGAGTTGGCTCACAGTTTTTTAGCCTCCGGCTCACACATTTTTGTTTTAGGTCTGGGAGGATGGCTCCAGGGCAAACTAATTTATGCAGCAGTCAAATCACTCGCTCACAACTTTAACGCCAGTAGCTCACCAAGTAGGATTTTTGCTCACAAGGCTCCGCAGCTTAGAGGGAGCATTGCATCCGTGGGCCAGTCACACTCTCAGCCTAACCTACCTGACAAGGTTGTTGTGAGGATTAAATGAAGGAGAGGAGAACAATGTAAACCGCTCTGGCTCCCCACTGGGGAGAACTGCGGGGTATAAAGTAAGTAAGTAAGTAAGTGTCAGAACCCACAGCCAACAACGCAGTACACGCATTCAGGAATGGTTATACTTTTATTGCAGAGCTATAGATGCAGTAACATAGGCACTGTTAAGAATGGCGGCAGCCCCATGGGCATAATAGGATATAGGGTATTCGTATGCACACACACCCCAGTACTGGCCAATTAGGCGGCCTCCCGCGTGCAGGCTAAGGCTTAGAGACTGTTAGGTAGCTGAAGCTGAGAACTAACACTCTCCCACGGCACCTAATGAAATCCCAGACACTACAACACCCTCCTGCACATCAGTATAGATAAGCGTTTCGGCGCACAGCAGAAAAAGTACAGAAAGGAATGCAATAGCAATTACCCAGACACAAACCAACCTCCCCAACTTTCATGGCAGCATAGGTAAAGGTAAAGGTTCCCTTGCCTGAAAGCCAGTCGAGTCCGACTCTAGGGTTGCGGTGCTCATCTCCGTTTCAAAGCCGAAGAGCCAGCGCTGTCCGAAGACGTTTCCGTGGTCATGTGGCCGGCATGACTAAACACCAAGGCACACGGAACGCTGATACCTTCCCACCAAAGTGGTACCTATTTATCTACTTGCAATTTCTTGCTTTCGAACTGCTAGGTTGGCAGCATAGCTGACAGGAAGTTAAGATGGAGGTTTGAGCAGAGGCTAGAGGAGGTTGTGCAGCTGCTTGTGTTGCTGGCGGCAGCCCTCACCTTTCTGCTGCATGGAGGCCTCCTGTGGCTGGGGAGCAGAGTCCCGAGTCGTGGGGGGCAGAGGTGCCAGGCTTCTGGAGTGGGAGACACCCCCCCTGGACTGGGGGATACCTTTCAAGGACTTCCACACAGTGTAAACATATCAAGGAGGGGTGATGCTAAGCCACTCTTCGGATGTGGTGTTCACAACGACAGCAATTTTTTAGGTGGGGGACCATTGAAAAATATAACCTGCAGCTTCAGTCACATCATCTCCAGTGAAAGGCTGAGAAAAGACCATCTCAAGGCATTTCAGACATCACTAGGAGAAGGGAATCACCACTGTATTTCTGCTTCCTGCCTTTTTTTCTGGGCCAACATGGTGTAAAATAAATTTACTTATTTAAGAGTGGCAGACTCTAATCTGGAGAACCGGGTTTGATTCCCCACTCCTCCACGTGAAGCCTGCTGGGTGACCTTGGGGGAGGAGGAGGAGGAAGAATAATAATGAGTATTATTTATACCCCGCCATTGTATAGAAATATTGATTTCTATAGGCTTCATGTCTCCCTGGAATGTGTCCCTGCTGTGTTGATTTCCTATTGAAACCAGATGGCTGACCATTTGGTCAGGGAAGCTCTATTGCCATGCCATAAACCACATACCTTCACACCTCATGCTGGAAGATGGCCTAGCAAACAAGCAAATACACACGTAGGCCATGGTGGGTTAGAGAGTGGGAGGGCACATGACCCGGGTGTGTCCTTCAGAGGCTCTGACCAGTCAGATGTTGCTCCCATGACAACCCCAAAAGTGGGAAACACCCTTTCTACTTGTGATTGGCTGAATGGCCACAGCTGATTATGATTAGATTGGGGTTTTTAATTGTCTGACCCTTGGAGGATTTTCAGATTTTCTTTTGCTCTCTCCCTACTGTTGAATTGCACCTGGGAAATGCTGTCCCAGGCAGAACAAAGGACTCCTTTGTGAGCTGACCATGTGCTTGCAAGGATGGAACTCTTGTTTCCCAAGATACCTGGACTCTTACTATGGACTATTCTGGAATGATAACTGTTCCTGACTTGGTAAATATGTTTCTTATTGTGTAGTTAAGGGAAAACTTGCCTAGGCTGTTCTTTTGAATTCTTCTAGTCTGATTGCAAATTCTATACTGAATAAACCTTATTCTTGTGTATAAAAAGTGTCTGTTTTGATGGGTAACTGTACTCCAAACTAAATCCTGTAGCCTGAACCTCTACATTTGACAGGCAAAAGACTAGCCATTTGGTCAGTAGAAGATGCCCAAGGTAGGGGCAGAGACTTGCCCATTCTAGTCCTTTTTGGACTCAGCTGACAGGATAGAGGTGTGGGGGGGAATAGCTTGCATGGAGGATGCTTGGCAGTGCAGTCAGCCTGGAGAGTCTTCACTTGGCCTGAGTTTTCCCAGCCAAGATGCGGTTCTCTTAGCCTCCCAGCAAAAGTCTAATCTGGAGAACCGGGTTTGATTCCCCACTCCTCCATGTGAAGCCTGCTGAGTGATCTTGGGGGAGGGGGAGGACGAGGAGGAAGAATAATAATAAGTATTATTTATACCCCGCCCTTCACTTGGAATCTCAGAGAGGCTTACAATCTCCTTCCCTTCCTCTCCCACAACAGACACCCTGTGAGGTAGGTGGGGTTGAGAGAGATCTGAGAGAACTGTGACTAACCCAAGGTCACCCAGCTGGCTGCATGTGAAGGAGCGGGAAATCAAACCCGGTTCTCCAGATTAGAGTGCACCGCTCTTAACCACTACACCAAAATCTCTCAGCCCCACCTGCCTCACCAGGCCCGTAGCTACCGCGGGGCCCGGCCCCCTAGTGGTTTTTACGGGCCACCCTCCCTGAGCCTTGGCTCCCCCTCCCCCCTGATTGCCTGTCGGCGGGGAGGACCAGGGCGGCACAAGCAGCAGAGGCGGCGAGGCTGGGCTGAGAGATGCTTGCTGCCCGGCCCACCAGTAGCAGGTAAGCCCAGCCAAGCAAGGCAAAGAGGCAAGCGGGCACCCCAACGTGGCTACATGCCGCAGCTTCGTAGCCAGCCCAGCCACTGCACGCCCCCCCTCCTGCCCCTGGGGGGAAGCTGAGGGTAGAGGTCAGGCTGCTCCTGGTGCAGTGACGCAGGAAGGGGCGCTGGGGCTCCTTGGGGCAGGAGGGAGTGAGCCAGACACTCTACAGGGAAGGGCTGCCCTTGCTGGGGGGGAAGGAAGCTCCCCCCTGATTTAATTAGCGAGCGGACCCCCCCCCAGGCCCCCTCACAAAACAATCCCCAGCTACGGGGCTGTGCCTCACAAGGTGCCCGTTGTGGAAACAGGAAGGGAAGGCGATTGTAAGCCACTTTGAGACTCCTTTGGGTAGAGAAAAGCAGGGTATAAAATCTTTCTCTTCTCGTTTTATTGAATACATTCCAAATTAATGTAAATAAATTTGCTGAAGTGGGAAAATGGATTCTAAAACAAAAGCTATATGTATATATAACTTTTGTTTTAGAATCCATTTTCCAGCTTAAGCAAATATAAGTATATATGAATGAATAAATCTTTTAAAAAAATAATATTTGGCTTGTGTGCCTCTCAGAACCGGTTAGTGTTCACTTTAGACATTCACCAAAGGGAACATTTTACACTTCCTGAAGGGGATCAGATCAGATAAAAGCCAGAGGTTTTGCCGCGGAGCTCGCATGTATAACAGATTAAGGGGTTCCTTTGTAGAACTTAAAGTTATGAAAATGATCTCACTCGTTTCTCAAATGTTTACAGATAATGACTTCCATTCGCATTGCGGTTAAGAGACAAAAAAAAAAATATGGAAGGGAAACAGCCCGGCATAAAAACAGTGAAGATCTCAATGATTCCAAAGACAGGAGGGGAATAGAACGGTTTTCAGCAGTCTTTCATCCCTTACGCTCCAAACATTTTGTTTCTGCTTTGTTTCTGTTGCCCAACAACCGCAGAGAAACGTGATTGTCAGAACGGGTAACTTGTGATGAAATGTCTCGAGATGAATATTCTAGCAGAGGAAGAGAGGGGAAAAGAAACCGACACTCGCTTCTGCAGCCCTGATAATTGATACGGCTCTCCCCATTATATTCCAAAATAAACAAAAAAAAAAGTGAAAGGATTATAACCCGGCATATCAAGAAGCCTTGTCGTAGCTCACAGTTGCTAACTCAAGGGAAGGGGGGGGGGAAACCCACAAATGCACAAAGCTGGGATGGAAGAGCTGAAAAAAACCCTCTACGCTTAAAAAGCTGCCAGCGAGATGAACCTTGGAAGAGCCTTGTCGAAAATGCTCTCCCTTTCCGTAGGAGCTGCGCCTGATTATGCAGGCTGGTGTCAGCAGTGAAGGCAAACTGAGGGAGAAGGGACTGTTTGTGTCTGGCGGGGGTGCTGCGGGAAGGAAGGAGGGCATTCCGCACCACGGGGCATTCCACTCCCGAGAGTACACAGGCACAAAGGGAACGGCTTCAACCCGCTGCAACTTGCATCCCCCAGAAGTGGAAGGGCCGTGGACACTGGCCTCTAGGGCTGATCACTTCAGTCTTCTGAGGGCTTTTCCACACGAGTGGGTCAGTTCTGGTCCCCTACTGATTTCTGCTTGCAGTTTTGTGCCTTCAGTTTTTGCTTTGTTCCTGTTTGCCCAGTCCCCCACCCCCCGTTCTTTTTGAGACCGCTTTTACCCCGATCTTTTTCTGGAAGCTGATTTCAAGCCGCCCTTTTCCTCATGCATAATGTTTCTGTTGATTTTCACTGTCGCACCCACTACCACCCACTTCCAGCCTACTTTTCGATGACTGAACTATGTCTTCCTCAAACCATGCCATCTCCCCCCACCTGAGGATTCATTTCAGGGTGTGTGTGTGTTTTTAATGGCACTAAAATATCGATATATCGCTATATCATTGCAATGATAGGTCAAACAGGTTCTCTGAAATCCAAACTTTCATTAATAAAAAAAGTAAGTCTCCAGTCTCTTCCCTCACAGAGATATGCCAAGAAAATCAGGAGCTTTTCCACACGGGTGGGTCAGTTCTGGTCCCCTACTGATTTCTGCCTGCATTTTTGTGCCTTTAGTTTTTGCTTTGTTTCTGTTTCCCCCCCTTGCACTCATATCACACGCTAGCAAGGTCATGCTCAAGATCCTACAAGCTAGGCTTCAACAGTACGTGGATAGAGAACTACCAGAAGTACAAGCTGGGTTTCGAAGAGGTAGAGGAACTAGAGATCAAATTGCCAACATTCGCTGGATTATGGAGAAAGCAAGAGAGTACCAGAAAAATATCTACTTCTGCTTCATTGACTATGCTAAAGCTTTTGACTGTGTGGATCACAACAAACTATGGCAGGTCCTTAAAGAGATGGGAGTACCAGACCACCTCACATGTCTCTTGAGAAACCTGTATAAGGGCCAAGAAGCGACAGTTAGAACCGGATATGGAACAACTGATTGGTTTAGCATAGGAAAAGGAGTACGACAAGGATGTATATTGTCGCCTTGCTTATTTAATATATATGCAGAGTACATCATGCGAAATGCTGGCCTGGATGAATCACAAGCGGGAATTAAGATTGCTGGGGAAAAGATCAACAACCTCAGATATGCAGACGATACCACTCTAATGGCAGAAAGTGAAGAGGACCTAAAGAGCCTCTTGCTCAGGGTAAAAGAGGAGAGCGCAAAAGTGGGCTTGAAGCTCAACATCAAAAAAACTAAGATCATGGCATCCGGCCCCATCACTCCTTGGCAAATAGAAGGGGAAGTCGTGGAAGTAGTGACAGACTTCACGTTCCTGGGATCCCAGATCACCGCAGACTGTGACAGCAGCCATGAAATTAAAAGATTTCCTTGGGAGGAAAGTGATGGCGAACCTAAACAGCATGATAAAAAGTAGAGACATCACCCTGCCAACAAAAGTCCGCATGGTCAAAGCAATGGTATTCCCAGTAGTCATGTATGGCTGTGAGAGTTGGACTATAAGGAAGGCCGAGCGCCGAAGAATAGATTCTTTTGAACTATGGTGCTGGAGGAGACTCTTGAGAGTCCCTTGGACTGCAAGAAGAACAAATCAGTCAATCCTCAAAGAAATCAACCCTGACTGTTCCCTGGAAGGCCAGATAATGAAACTGAAGCTCAAATACTTTGGCCACCAAATGAGAAGGGAGCACTCACTGGAGAAGACCCTGATGCTGGGAAAGATTGAAGGTCAAAGAAGACGGGGACGGCAAAGGATGAGATGGTTAGACAGTGTCATAGATGCAACGAACATGAAACTGAGCAAACTTCAGAGGACGGCGAAGACAGGAAGGCCTGGCGTGATCTGGTCCATGGGGTCGCAAAGAGTCGAACTCGACTGTGCGACTGAACAACAACAAAAATATTGATATATCGCTATACCATTGCAATGATAGGTCAAACAGGTTCTCTGAATTCCCAGCTTTCATTTTTTTTTAAAAAAAAGTAAGTATCCAGCAATGCGCCCTCTAAGCTGCGGAGTCTTGTGAGCAAACATTCAGCTGTGTGAGCTACTGGCATTAAAGTTGTGAGCGAGCAATTTGGCTACTGCATGAATCAGTTTGCTCTGGAGCCATCCTCCCTGAGCTAAGGCAAAAATGTGTGAGTCGGAAGCTAAAAAACTGTGAGCTGGCTCACACTAACTCAGCTTAGAGGGAACACTGGTCTCTTTCCTCACAGAGATGTGCCAAAACAATCAGGAGTAAGTCCAGCATGTGGAAAAGCCCTGAGCTGGGAAACAAGAAAGGGAAAAACTGTCTACTATTGCTCCCCTGTTTAATATTCAACAAGCTCAAGGCATGTGGAGCTGTAGAGATCCCAGGACTCCGCCAGAAACCTTTGGCTCCTTTCTCCCTGGCCCACCACAGCAGGAGGCCAGAGACGGGAATAGCTTGCCTGCTCTCTGCTGCGCTTCTGACAAAACAATGATCAAGGAGTAGGGCTGCAGCCATTGGCTCATCCGGGGTCCAATGACACTCGTGGCCAGCAGGGCTTCACCTGCCCCTACTAAACTGCTGACTCTGAAATGATGCCTCAGCCTGGGCAGTTGGTCACACATGCAGCACTCGAGCGTGTGCGATGGACCCCTTGCTGGAAAGACCAACTACGTGGGCAGGCTGTGGCTCAGTGGTGGTGCATCTGCTTGGCACGCAGAAGGTCCCAGATTCCATCCCTGGCATCTCCAGGGAAAGAGTTCTCCCCTGACACCCACTGCTGGACACAGGAGACGATACTGACCTGGATTGACCAGGGGTCTGACTCAGTTTTATGTGTGTTCTCAAGAGGAGTGGAAAGGGATGGTGAGAAATTCCAGCAGAGGTGCTGGACTGAAGCAAGAGTGGGGTGATCGGGGGGGGGGCTCATCCCCCAGGGGCCTTGATCCTTTGTGTGGTTCTGCTCAAAGGAGCTCTGCCAAGGGGTGAAACCTTGAAGGAACAAGGAGGGCGTTCCAGCCAGAAGGGGCAACGGGCGGAGGCTGGGTGGATTCATGATGAAAGGGGTTTTTGGTGCCCTAGGTGAACTGTGACTTTGCCCCCTCCATCTGATAGAAAAGTGAGAAGTTATCCCATGGAGCCTCTGTTAATGGGCGTTTCTCTCTCTCCAGGCTGTTGGCAACCTCATGCTAGCACCAGGAGGCACAGCAGAAATGGGGGCAGGGCGACCCGCCCCCGAAGACTCCCCGCTGCCAGGCTGCAGGGCTCTGGAGATGCCTGCTGGACTGGAGCGAGGGAGTCGGGGCCATTCCGAGGGCAACTGGGACTCGGCCACCCTTCGGCCCGGCCTCCCGGATTCTTCAAAGAGACTTTTAACACCAACTTTTGCGGTGAGACTGCAGTTTTAAAAATAGAAGGCCATTCGTCTTGGTCGACTCTGCTAAAAGAGCTGATACGTCTTCCCCCCTCCGATGCAGGGACCAGATGCCCCACGCCCATTCTGCCTGCTCGGCACTCCTCCTCCTCTTCTCAACTTTGCTTTCCTTGCTTTAAAGAGAGAGGACCCTGATGACTATTCTCGGTTTAAAAAGGTGCGTAATTGATAGTGCCAAATCTAGCCCAGCTGTGTCTAAACTTTCTCCGTGGGAGGGGGGGGAAGGCATCCTCCCGTTATTCCCGGTCACTGCTAAATGGCCAAATCCCTTGGCCTTTTCGCCACAGCCCAGTGAACATGCACGCCAGAGAGGACCAGCCATGACCAGTTACCCACAACCAGCTGCTGCCCTTTGGGCGGGCGGCACTTGTAGTGCAGCGGGAGAGAGGCAGGTCTTCCTCCTTCCCAGCTAGAACTTGCTTCCTGCGCTAAGTTCTCCGAGGATCCCACCAGCCACAAGGCCTCACCCAGGGCCCGTAGCTAACATGGGGCCCACGGGGCCCGGCCCCCTAGTGTTTCTTCTAGTCCCCCTCCCTCCTGGGCTGCCCCCAAAGTGCTCTAACTTACCACCTGCACTGTACTTCCATTTAATTAGCTGGCGGGCCCCCCGAGGCCCCATCCCAAAGAATTCCCTAGCTACGGGGCTTGCAGCGGAAAGGAAGCCCGAAGTCACACAGCACCATGCACTCCACCCCCCCCACCTCTCCCTTCTTCCCTCTCGCTCTCTCATCTCTCCTTCCCTACAAAACTTCCACTGTAAAATGCCCAAGGTAGGAACCCCTCTCTTCTGTCGATGGTATTTTTGTGACGGTGCTTCCACGTGCGCACGGAGGAGAGTGAGCGCAGGCATGCAGACCCCCGGGACGGCACTGGTGGTGGCCGAAAGTGCCGTTGAGTCATAGCCAACGTGGTGACCCTGTGGGGTTCTCAAGGTAAGAGACGTTCAGAGGTGGTTTGCCATTGCCTGCCTCCGGGGGGAGACCCTGGACTTCCTTGGTGGTCTCCCATCCAAGGACTAACCACGTCCGATCCTGCTTAGCTTCCGAGATCTGCTGAGATGGGCTTGCCTGAGTCATCAGAATGACACTGCTAACCGGGCTCGCAGCTACAGTGGAACATCTGGGGGCCCGCCCCCCGATTTACTACCAAGCCCCCCCCCCCGACTTCCAATTTTTTATTTTCCCTTGGGGGGGGGGGTGTAAGGGTGTGTATAAGGGGTGCCCCCGACTTATTTAAAGGCCCCCTGAATTTAAAAATCCTGGCTACGGGCCTGCTGCTAACCACTAAGGCGGCATGATGGTTGACCCTTTCCCTCCCTTTTCCCTCTTACCAGCCAGTGAGAAAAACTCAGACTTCAGAGGATTAGTGCCTCTGAAAGTGGAGGTTCCCTTCAGTCACCATGGCTAGCAGCCATGATAGACCTATCCATGAACTTGTCTAAATCCAGCCTTTCTATCCAAACACACTTATTTGAGTGTCTTAGGGGCAAAGACATGAACAGGTCTGCCATGGATATCGGACACTGTGGGGTTTTATCAGGAACTCGGTCTGAGCAGGGAGGAAAGCAAGCTGGTGCAGTAGATTACCAATAGGCCTGGAGAAAACTGTCCCTTGAATAGAGGCTTAACAGGCAGAAATGGGCAGTTAAAGACTTTTCAGGTCATGGTGGAGGTAAATAACATCCTATTAGGCCCTGTTCAAGGGAACAGTCTTTTTTTCTCCTGGCTTACTGACAACCCTACCAGGCAAAGGAAAGCAATGCAAAGGTGCTGCTGTGTAGCACAAAAACGCTTTGAATGCTTTCTTAAAACTGTTCAAACTGCTTTCTTCGAATGTGGTCATGGAAGGTCTGAGCTGCCGACAGAGCTGGAGGAAAATGTTCCGTCCCTTTAAAACAAAAGGTTTAATGTGTGCAAATGGACAGGCAAAGCTTTTCGTGACATGGAGGTAGATAATGCCACCCTGGTGGATAACATCCCATTAAAGCCTCCATGAAACGGACGGGACATTTTTCCTCCAAAAAGGCTGCAGTTCCTCCACTGAAATCCTTTTAATTATACAATATTATTGATTGATTCAGACATCTGTACCCCACTTTCCTCCACAATGAGGACTGATAGAAGAAGAAGGAAGAAGAAGAAGAGAAGGAGGAGGAGGAGATTGGATTTATATCCCGCCCCTTCACTACCCAAAGGAGTCTCAGAGCGGCTTACAAACTCCTTTCCCTTCCCCTCCCCACAACAGACACCCTGTGAGGTAGGTGGGGCTGAGAGAGCTCTGACAGAAACTGCTCTTTTTCAAGGACAGCTCTTGTCAGAACTACGGCTTGCCCAAGATCATGCCAGCAGCTTCATATGGAGGAGTGGGGAATCAAACCCAGTTCTCCCAGTTAGAGTCCGCACACTTAACCACTACACTTTGTTTCCCCCACTTCCATTTTATCCTCACAACCACCCTGCGAGGTAGGTAGGGGAGCCTACCCTGGCTTGTGGCAATGCCAACCAGGGTCGCCCAGCTCTTAGTCTGAAAGTACAAGTGGGGAATCTCCAAAGAATCAGGGGGGAAGGAAATCCCATTTCTGCCCCTTCCTGCCAACTCTGGCTCCCCCCGGAAGTCAAATTTCTTTTCAAACCTACAGGGTATCTCCAGTTCACAGAGACCTATCTGCTATTCATGACTGGCCCTACGGCATGTATTTGACTATCCATAAGCGCACCATCCCTTTGGTATGAGATATAGCAATTGCCTTGTACTTGTTTTATTTCGGAAAGGGGAAGGCCAAAGGGTAACGCTAAATGGTGGTGGAGGAAAGTGCCCTTGCGGCAACCCCATAGGGTTTTCAAGGAAAGAGACATTCAGAGGCGGTTTCCCCATTGCCTGCCTTTGGGTCACGACCCCATCCAAATATCAACCAGGGCCAACCCTGCTTAGCTTCCGAGATCTGCGAGGTTGGGGCTAGCCTGAATCCTAAATAGGTGTGGCAAGAGAGCTACAACTCCAAGAGAGATTCTGCACGACAGATTTCCCCCCTCCCCCCAATTCCTGTCACTATATCCGAGAATGGCTTGGCATCGGATGCACTGTGTGAATGTTACACAAAATCCTGGCAAACCTGCCTCCTCCTCCTCCTCCTCCTCCTCCTCCATATCCATGCAGTGCAAACGTTTTTAAGGGCCTTGAAAGGCCCGTGCAAAGCTCTTCCAGAGAAATCGTTTGTATACCTTTCCTTCAGCTCTGCAAGCGGAGAGCTGGCGGTCTCAGCATCTGCTTCCTGCAGTTGCTCTCTCTGTTTCCCTGCTTTCCTCATTTTTATTCTGCGCCTCCTCCTTACTCTCGTTTGTTATTCCATCATTGCTGGATTCCCCCCGGAGGTCGTTCTGATGGCGCTTCACGGATCAGGGAGAAAGAAAAATGGCAGCAGCGGGAGCACCGGCAGCGCGCCGCTGAACTGGGCCCGTCCCCCCTAATTGCGAGCTTAATTGCAGCACATCTCAGAGATGCGGAGGCCTCCGTGGTTCGCGAGGCCAGGAGCCGGAGCAGATGGAGCCTGGGTGCTCGCATGGGCCTGGCCTGAGGCAGTCTGCTGCCGGGAGCACGGAGACAGACCATGTGCGAGGGGCACGGCTTGGGCTCTCTCGCTCTGCTGCAGAGGACCGTGGGCAGCAGCGGCATGTGGTCAGGCTCCCTGGATCCACAGCATACTCCTCTGGGGCTGCACGCTGCCCCACGTGCCTGTCTGGCTTGCTTGCGCAGTCAGAGACTTCGCCTCAAACAGGGGAGAGAGTGTCCTAATTTTGGAAGAGAGAAGGCTGCCCGCAGTTAGTGCCACTCTGCAGGGACGGCGGTCTACACATGCTCAAAGGCACCCGGGGCCATTATCACTCTGCATGTTCTGGGACCAACCCCTGGTTTCAGGAAGATGCTGTACCCTAGCTTAGATTAACCCTTGGCAGGGCCCACTATGGCGGAGCATCTGTCTAGCATGCAGAAGGTCCCAGGTTCAAACCCCGGCTTCTCCAGTTGAAAGGATCACAGTTAAAAGGATCAAGTTGTAGATGATGCGAAGGATTCTGGAGAGCTGCTGCCGGTCTGAGTAGACAATGCTGATTTTGAGGGATCGAGGGTCCGATCCAGTACGAGGCAGCTTTATGTGTGTGTCCACTATCTGTCTAGTGAGGACCGTGTGCTCATTCAGAGACAGCCAGTCTGGATGATACTGAGACACCTTCCGAGCCTACAGCCCCCCTCCCCGGGGGAAGGGGTACTGCCAGGGTTATGTGTGTACTTTGCCCGTGACACTGTCGTGTGATGCTGTCACAGATGCTCGTAAACAAAAACCACATGGATTGCCACAGCTGATGACGTTCCACCGTCACTGAGGGTCAGTGAAGCCAAGCGCAGCGAGGGCAAAGAAGCAGCCCAACAGCATCCAGAAACAGTGAGAGCATCTTGGGGAATCAAAACAGGCACCAAAACAACATTGATGCTCTGTGTGGTTTTTCCAGGCATTTGTTTGGCTGTGCCACGTATGCTAACTTCAAGGTACTAACAAACCAAGGGCATTTGCTGCACTGCAGGTGTGTTGTGATTTGAGAATTTCTGACTTCTAATCTTGCCTCCACCGCAAATGTATTGGGTGGTCCACAGTTCCTTCAGCCCTTGCTCCCCGTCCCTGTCTGCAATATGGGGAGAGTAATTACCTGCTGTGAGGTTTATTGCAAGAGCGATCTCAGTGAAGTGCGTTGAATACTTGATCGTGCTCTATCAATGCCCGATATCAGTAATAAAGACGCAGCGCTTAACCCCGGCCACCACCACAAAATGACACATTAATCTGTTGCCCTGCCCTGCTCCCTTGTTTCAGTGGGAACTTTTGTAAGGGCCGGGCCCGTGTCCTTGAATAACATTAACGCGCACAAGAAGAGAGCCCCGCACACGCGAAGGCGGCAGAACGAAAAGCACCGATGATGTGTCATTTTACACGCGTGTCAAAAGTAACCAATTTCCTAAATGGGAATAAATTTCTCCTATTTAAATACTGTCAAACAGAACCTCTCCAGTCTAATAGGGTGCGCTTCTGGGGAAACGCAAAATAAATCTGATTAAATATTTATATTTCGCAGTATTAATTAAGGGGATGGAAGGGGGGGGGCGAGGCAGTCCATCAAGAGAACCCCAATATGCTTGGCGTGTCCCCAGGAAGCCGGGAAAAGAAATTTCACAATCAAGTGTGTAAGTGTTCCAAAAAAGGGTGCTGAATATTTTATGAATATTTGTCATAAAACAGAAATAATAACCATCGTGCCGAGCTATTAGAATTAATATTTATGCTGCCCGCCATGAAATATTCATGGGGACAGAGAAAGGGGAGCCCGTAAGACAAGAAATAATTTACATGGGGTTCGCTTTACCCGCCGACTTGATGTTTAAAGACGGGGTTGACAAGCCTCCATATGAATCCGTCAGTCACTTCCAGCCAGTGGGTGGGGTGGAGGAAGGGGAGGAAAAGGGAAAATTAAGGGGGTGGGGGGGGGGGAGAGAAAGGGTCCAGGCTGTTGACAGCTCACAGATTGAATTTCTGACAGCCCTTTAAAAAAAACCCCACCCTAAACGGCCCCCCACCATCCCCACCTTCTTCCATTGCCGGAGGCGGGTCTGTATTGCCGCTGTTCATCCGAGCTCCCCTTCCATCTGCTGAAATTAACGAATTAATGAGCGCGGTACATTTTACAGTGGGGCCCCAGGAATGTTTACTGGTGATTAAATTATAATGCGGCCGAGCTGTATAATTCATGAACCAATTAAAGGAAGTGTTAGTTGATTTGATGGGAAGCGCAAATACAAAAAGCATTTAACTAATAGGGAACCGTGGGCCGCCGGCCGCCTCGGCTTTCTCGGATTACGCGGCTAATTGCTCTGCTTTATAGGCCTGTCACAGATAGCCATGCATATTTCATTGTTCTCAAATACTTCAATTGTTTGCATCCGTGTCTCTGCTGTAATATGTAGAAGGCTGGCCAGACTTCAGTGTAGTTAAAGCACTTCCCTGCAAGGACCGGACTTGCTGGGGGGGTGGGGGTGGGCATGAGGTAGGGAGAGGAGGCTGCCCAGCGGCAGAGTAACTCAAAGCTGCTGAATTAAATGTCACTCAGCAATTACATGATTAAAAAGCATGGCACCCGGCCATCTTTCCTACTATCACTTTTTGGGCCGCTTGTTCGCTTGGCTGACTCCACGGTACAGCTCGAAAGGTTCACGGGCCACTAAATACTGCTCTTCTTTTGTTATTTTTTTTTTAACAAAATAGACTGAAAATCAAAAGCAGGGGAGAGCGCCGACTCCTGATACAGAAATGGTCACAAGCTGTCCCACTTTGAGACTGGAAATCCCACTTTGAGACTGGAAATCCATCCAAGGAGCAAACAGTCTGATTTCAGGGGCTGCCGACTTGCAGCGTTGACTTTCGTGGAGTGGGTGGGCAGGTGGGCTGCGAGGGATTTACCGTCTTGGCTGATGCACCGTGTGCGTCCCCCTCCCCTCTCTTCTTATTGGCAGGCCACTGTGCTGGCAAAGCTGTTCTGCCCGCTTGGCTAACGCCTCCCAGTCACCGCCAAGGAGGAACAAAGCAAACATCCAATTCCAAAACAAAATCTCCCGCTACGTTTCAGGACATAGCCCTTCCACCAGGGAGATAAGTAAAATGATGAAACCTTGGCGTCCTTCTGCTCATATCTTTGTTCTTTTTCATAAGCTGCCTTCCAGACTTTGTGAGTCTCTAGCAGAGCTGCATCCGGTATTTTCTCCAGTTTTGATTTTTGGATTGAAACAAGGAATGTGCTTTTCATTGGGCTGCCTTTGAAAACTGTTCAGAGATTTTACTTGGTTCAAAACGCAGCATCCAGGTTATGCAGGGATAGTACCCTCCCCCTGAAAGATCTGTACTGCTTGGGGAGGCATGGCAGGTGGCAACCTGAGACGGGGCTTTCTCAGCGGTGGCACCTCACCTTTAGGATGCCATCCCCTTGGGAGGGTCATCAGGCACACCTGCCTTTCATTTCTTTTGGAAGCTGGGTAGAACTTTCCTTTTTACCCAGACTTTATACTGATTTTTGAAAATCTTTTCCAGTTGTTTTGTGGCCAGCTACTGGCCTGAGGATTCTTTTATATATATTATTAAAGGGTGCTCAAGTGTGCATTTTATGCTGATGTTATATCCTGGCTTTTTTTAATGGCATCGGCCTGTTCTTTATTGATCGTGCTTCGATAGCATTGTCCTGTTTTTTAATGCTTGCGTTTTAATGGCTTTTTAAAATGCTTGTTTTTTAAAATGTTATTTTATTAGTTGTAAGCGGCATCAAGCAGGTCTTTGGAGAGGTGGCACATAAATTCTCTAAATAAATTAATATTTTCCCCATTGGCTAGAATTTTCTCCTGGAAACAGTCACCCTTTGTATGCTTCTGTTTGGCACCATCAATTCTACCCCACTGTTGCTTCTTTGGTGTCATTCCCACCCCCAGCAGCTTCTTCCTTTTCCTGAATTAGAAGAGAAGAAGAAGAGATTGGATTTATACCCCGCCCTTCACTCGGAGTCTCTGAGTGGCTTACTATCTCCTTCCCTTCCTCTCCCCACAACAGACACCCTGTGAGGTAGGTGGGGCTGAGAGAGCTCTGAAAGAATTGCTCTTGAGAGAACAGCTCTCAGAGAACTGTGAGTGACCCAAGGTCACCCAGCACTGCACGTGGAGGAGGAGTGGGGGGAATCAAACCTGGTTCTCCAGATCTGAGTCCGCCGCTCGTAAGCACTACACCAAACTGGCTCTAGACACAGGAGAGAACAGCCTCAAGCAGGTATCACAAAGTCAGCACAAGAGACCAGCCTCAGGCAGGGATCATGAACTCAACAGAATAACACCAGGTCCTTAACGTCAACCATGAAGATGCCACTGGACATCAGCACATGTAAAAACCCACACCCAAGTAGATTTGGCTGCATGAAAACATTATTGAGGGCAAATGAGGGCCACGGAGAGTGAAAGCGAGTGAGGGCAACTGAAAGCAAGGTTTGTATTTTTACATGGCGTGCTAAGAAAATCACTCTCTGTTACGTCCGCGGACCGCCATTGGGCGCCCGCGATACAGCGGAGCTTGAGTCCAAAGAACAATGAGGACTAGGCTCCTGCACCCTGCCTCTAGGGGAACCAATGGGACATTGGTGGGAGGGGTTCCCCAGACTGTATATAAGCGACCGGTCGGCCGTTGGTGGTGTGCGTGCTGTGTGCTAATAAAGTGTGCCGTGTATCATGCGTGCCTCGGTAGTTCTTCCATGCGGCTAACCCACTACACAACACCCTCCTCCCAAGCCAGGTGTTTTTCAGCACCGTTGCAAATGACTAGAAAAAATAGCAAGCCATTCAGGCGCTGTCCTTTCTACATCTGGACCTTCAAGAAATTAAACATGTGAGTCTGACGTTTCCACTAGGGACATGGTAGAAGTCTGCATGAGGGAAAATCTATTCTGGAGTTGCACAGACTGAAAATCACAGGCAAAACAGCAGCAAGTGAATCAGGGCAGCCTGGTGGCACACGAAACAGGCCACATAAAAATGTAACCTCCTCCTCTCTCATGCTCAAGCCCATAAAATCCTCAAGATAGTTTTTCTGGTGGGAATTGGGAAGGCACCCTTGCAATGTCTCTTCTTGCGTTGGCATCATCATTATTATTAGGCCACTGGGGAGGCCAAGTCACGTGACCAACACAGGGAGCTGGAGCTCCGTGCTGGGGACTCAATTCCTACATGCTCAGGACCCAATATGGATCAGGACCGTGGCACACAGGGAGAGGAGGCTTTAGCCTTCCCTCCCAGGCCATTTCACAACCTGAAACAGCCCCGGAGAGCCATTATTTCCTCCCTTTGGGGAAATGATCTGTAGCCATCAATACATGTCCCTTTCCCCAAAGGGGAAATAATGGCTCCCCTCCCCCCGGAATGTTTCTGGTTGGGAAAATGTCACATGGGGGAGGGCTTAAGCTGCTTCTCCTCATGCATCACAATCCTGATCTGAACTGGGCCTGCGTGCACCTGGGAATTAAATTTTATCTGTCTTCACTCTTAGGGTGGACCTGGGGGAAGGGACAGTTCACCAGCTTCTCAGCGTGGTTCAGTGCGGATGGGAGAAAGGGCAGCCATGAACATCACTGATTGGCTAATGCCCGTGCCGCCGCACTCTGAACAAGACGAAGACTAGTTTATAAGTGAATACTAGATAATCTCCTGATGCATGGAGTGGAGCAATGGGGAGAAACTGATGGCTGATCCAGCATCTCCCTTTGTGGTCTGTCTGACCTGCAGTTTGCAAGACCGAGCTCACCATCTGTGGAGAACCTTTTTCACCCACTCATTAAATCAGGGGTGTCAAACATAAGGCCTGCGGGCTGGAACGGGCCCATTCAGAGCTCTTATCTGGCCTGTGAGCAACTGGCCATCACCTTTATGCCAGAAGACTGAGGCTGTGCATTATGTCCCTGTATACCAGGGGTGTCGAACTCATCGATGGGCAGCCTTGGGAGGGACAGTATGTCAAGCTCGGGTCTCGCTTGCCAAGTGTTTTCTTTTGCTTACACAATATGTTCTCACAGTCATATGTATTTTTCCATATTTCTTGCCTGGCTTGTTTAAAATCTCTACTGTTTACTGGGAGTGGGGGGAGACTGAATGTCGGCATTGCTTGGTTAGTGCCAGTGTGCAACAGTTCCCATGCGGAAGCCTCCTAGGTGCACCTTGGGAAGAATGTGATCTCATCATACGTTCCTGGGATCCCAGATCACCGCAGACTGTGACAGCAGCCATGAAATTAAAAGACGCCTGCTCCTTGGGAGGAAAGCGATGGCGAACCTAAACAGCATGATAAAAAGTAGAGACATCACCCTGCCAACAAAAGTCCACATGGTCAAAGCAATGGTATTCCCAGTAGTCATGTATGGCTGCGAGAGTTGGACTATAAGGAAGGCCGAGCGCAGAAGAATAGATTCTTTTGAACTATGGTGCTGGAGAAGACTCTTGAGAGTCCCTTGGACTGCAAAAAGATCAAATCAGTCAATCCTAAAAGAAATCAACCCTGACTGTTCCCTGGAAGGCCAGATAATGAAACTGAAGCTAAAATACTTTGGCCACCAAATGAGAAGGGAGCACTCACTGGAGAAGACCCTGATGCTGGGAAAGATTGAAGGTCAAAGAAGACGGGGACGGCAAAGGATGAGATGGTTGAAGCTAAGCAAGGTCGACTCTGGCAAGTACTTTGATGGGCGGCCTTGGGAGGGGCAGTATGTCAAGCTCGGGTCTCGGTTGCCAAGTGTTTTCTTTTGCTTACACAATTGACTGTGCGACTGAACAACAACAACAACAAGTCTAAGCAACGTCTACATAGTGTAACCATCAGTATGCAGGTGATGGAGGCAGTGGTATGGGCAGAGCATACATTCGGTGGATTGAGTGGGCGCAGTGATTGGCTAAGGGGCGTCTGGGGGATTTCCTATTCCCAGTATATTGTCGGGACTGACAGCTGGGAGTCAGTTCTGACACGAAAGTTGTCTATGCTTGGATCCTTTCTTTCTCCTAATAAACAAATTTTGCTGCTACAGGAGTGTTCGTGAGATTGATTGCATTCCAGGACTTGCCAACCAGGGCTGGGATGCATAATCAGGCAGTAACAAGCCATCTCTAAACGTCCAAGCCTCACTAGGGGTTGACAGAAGTCAACCATGACTTCCAGGCATGCATGCGTGCACACACAAAATACTCACCAAAAATAAATAATATTATTAGTTGGGTTTGCCTGTGTCCTTTATAAAGTTTATATCTCTGCTACCTGGCATTACAGTTTATGGCACACATTTTATGCCCCGACAAAATGGCATTTATGTCAGATCCGGCCCTCGTAACAAATGAGTTTGACGTCTCTGCTTTAAATGATAGCCTGGCCATCATCCTAACAGACAGTAACTTCCACAAGACAGGATTCTATGAGAGAGTCTTGACTAGAACGAAGAGGAAAAGTACTGACTACATTGCAGCTGTAGGTACGAGAGGCCCGCAAAAGCACCTTTGGGTGGGGCTGATCAGGAGAAAAGCAGGATATAAGTATTTAAATAAATCAGAGGAGGGAGGGAAGGAGAGAAGCAGTTAACCCTTCCTATGCCAGTCCCCTTTCCCCCCTGAAACTCCTCCCACACACCAAATGGCTTTGGTCTCTATGGTGGCTCTAGACCTGCATCTGCGAGGTAAGCATCACAGAAACTTCAGAAACAGAAGTCTTTGCAGGGGGAGTGTTGAGCCCTCTCTTCCCCTCGCTCTCCCCATCAAGCACAAAGTCCACTTTGGCCCCTGCCACACGGCAGGGGATAAGTCGCTCAAAGAGCGTTCCGGATACGCTTCAAGGTGCTGGTGCTGGTTATGACCTTTAAAGCCCTTTATGGTCTGGGGCCTGCCTACTTGCGGGACCGCCTTTCCCCGTATGTTCCCCCGAGAGCACTGAGATCTGAGTCCTCCCTGGCCCTAGGGACGCCAAATTAACATCCATCAGAACCAGGGCGTTCTCCTTAGTAGCACCAACCCTATGGAACCAGCTCCCCTACGAGATCCGTGCCCTCCGAGATCTTCATCAGTTCCGGAGGGCGGTGAAGACGGAGTTATTCCACCAAGCATTCAACAACTTGGATTGAGTATGTAGCACTTTATGGTCGTCATCTTGAGTAGGTTATACTGTGTGTAAATTGTGGTTTTAATGTTTTGTATAATTTGGTTTTAGATGAATTGTTGTAAGCCACCCTGAGCCGCTCCGGCGGGAGGGCGGGATAAAAATCAAATAAATCAAATAAAAATAAAATAAATAAAAGCCGCGCCAAAGTTGAGACGCCACGGCGGGATCCCATGGATCCCCTGGGCCGCAGCGCCTTTTCTTCCCGGCACGATCAGATGCCGGGGAGAAAACACAGTTCAGACGGGGAGCCTGCCGAACTGCGCATGTCGGAGCATGCGCAGTTCGGCTAGGAGCAGGGGATGCGCCGGCAAAAGGTCGCGCTGGCGATCCCACGGCCGGGATTGATGCGCCCCTTTTTTGGTGCGTTGTTTTGCACGGAAGGGCCGGTTTGGGGGCGGAAGCACAACGCTGCTGCGTCCCCGAACCGTCCTTCTACCGGCCCAAATTCATCCGTGTGGACGGGGCCTTTGTTCCTGGGTTTGCTGCTGAGATGGTTTGAACTCAGAACAAATTGCCACTTGAGCGAAGACCTCAAAAGCCAACCCTATTGAGAAATCAAATGGCACAAGGAAGATTGTTTCTTGCGGCCTTGCTTGATGTTCCTCAAAAAGCACCACTCAGAAAAACCCAAAGGATGCAGATTTCTGTTTGGCATGGAAATGACAATTTGGATCTCGATACCGGCCACATCCTGTCAATCATAATAATAATAAAAAAGAAACATTGAAAAATGCTACGATCGGCAAAAGACAGAAGAGACCCCCTTACTTCTGCAGGAGTATACTGCATACCATGCAGTTGTGGACAAGTTTACATCGGGACCACACAGCGTAGCATTCAGACAAGAATAAAAGAACATGAAAGACACTGCAGACTTGGCCAGCCTGAAAAATCAGCAGTGGCTGAATATAGCCTAGCTCAAACAGGACACAGTACTTTGTTCCAAGACACTGGAAGGTTGGACAACACTTCCCATTACCATGTCAGATTACACAGGGAAGCCACTGACATTCATAAACATAAACACAATTTCAACAGGAAAGAAGAGAGTTCAAAAATAAATAGGGAATGGTTTCCTGTCCTGAAAAACACAAAAGGCTCTACATCTGACTACAGCTCTACAGATAAGATTAGAATTTCAACAGTCAATCCACATACAAAAGAACCCCCTCAGGAAAGCTCCTCCATTAGCATGTTCATAGCCTGGGGAACTCCTACAAGATAATGACTCAGCCCTATCTCCACCTTCTGGAGTAGATATGAATTACCTGGCTACCATTTTCTTCTCACCTTGACACAGAGAGTACTCCATCTTTCTGTGTTATATCTCTGAGGATACCAGTCACAGTTACTGGCGAAACGTCAGGTTCTACAATGCCAAGACCACGGCGATGATACAACCCAGAAAATCTACAGCAGTCATTGAAAAAGAAGCTGCAATGATCAGCATTATAGAATGGGGGGTGGGGGTGGAATCCTAGGGCTGCAGGCAGGCAGTAACAGCTCCTTTTTACCTGCAGTATTTCCAATTCCTTCCAAACACGGGACTGGCTTTTCATACGAGATCATTACCCAGGCAAAGGAGGACGTGGGATCAAGAGGCCTCCTTCTGCAGACTGGACAGAGAAATTGTCAAAAGCCCTATCAGAGTTCTACCCTGAAAGGTCTGACTTTCAATGGCACAGGTAAGAGGGTTGCACTGTACTTGGATACAATATTAAGGACCGTGGTCTGTACTGCTGTGTATAGCTTTCTGTAAGTAGGATTCTGCTATGTAGTTTTTGCACCGCTTAATGTGTCACGTTACTACTTCTGCTATGCTTCAGTTCTTCTTGGCTGGTTCCAGACTTCAACAATCCTAATGCATTGTTTATTGAAGGCCCCATTTTGTTGACTATGCTGGCTCACTCTGTGTAATCTGCCTCGACCCCCCCACCGCGAGAAAGGCAGACTATAAATAAAGAAATAAAGGCTCCCAGACCACCTGCTCACCACATTTATCTTTGAGTCCAGTGGCACCTTCAAGACCAACAAAGTTTAATTCTGGGTATAAGCTTTTGTGTGCAGGCACAGAAGCGTGCGTGCCCACAAAAGCTTAGAATTAAACTTTGTTGGTCCTAAAGGTGCCACTGGAGTAAAACTTTGTTCTGTTGCGTCAGGTCACCACGGCTACCCACCTGAATCCACATTTATCTTTGTTTGCGTCCTGGTTTCTGATGTTACCCTGGGACAGAGCAGGTGCTGTCCGATCCACAAACTAATGTGGGGGACCCCAAGCAGGACGTTCTCCTGCTCAAGCCACAATGAATGGAGTGTTCCTTTCAATGGGCCTCGCACAGGAGAACTTCCCAATGAACGATAAGTCGTATTGATCTGTCTGCCACTTTGCTGCCTTTTGGGGCACCCCAAATTTGCCCACTTTGCTTCATGATGGAGAAGCAACTGGGATGGGGGGAGGGAGCAATAAAAGAACGCCTCTCTCTCTCTCTCTCTCACACACACACACACACACACACACACACACACACACGCACACAACAGACTATTTTTATTCCTTTGTTTCTGCCCCAGGGGTCATTTCGTAGAAAAAGAGCTAGGGGAACTCATTAGCATAACTCATTAGCATATGCCACACCCCCTGACATCACCGGAAGTGTGTCATAAGGCCACACACCCCGCCCCCAACGGTCCCGGCCGCCGCCGCCGGCCTTGCAGCTCCACTGCCGAGCCCCATGAGGGGCCTGGCGGTGGACCTGCAAGGCCGGCGGGAGTGCAAGGAAGCCCCGCGAAGGCCCTCCCTGGCCCCAGGCAGGCAGGGGTGGGGAGAGGCAGGGAGGAAGCAACTTACCCTCCCTCTTCTCCTGCCTCCTCCTGGCTGAATGAGGGCCGGAAGCGGGGCGCCCGGAAGCAGGGGGCGGGGCTTCGTCATGTGCCCCGCCCCATACCTCATCCGGGGGAACTGCATTCCCCCACATTCCCCCCCCGAAATGACCTCTGCTCTGCCCCCTTCCTAGGCCCCGGCAGCCAAAACTCCATGTCCCCATCTGATTTGCAAAGTCACATTGCCCTCAGATTTGCCAGCCCACACTCTTAAAGTGCAGCTAAACTTAGGGTTGCCGAGTCTGGGTTTGGGAAATTCCTGGAGATCTGAGGGTGGAGTCTGGGGAAGGCAGGGTTTGGGGAGGGGAGGGACCTCAAGTGCTAGAGCATCAGCCGGCGACGTGCTCAACGTGATGACGTCACTTCCGGGCGACCTCATGGCGTGTGAGAGAATGTCCCGGGCAGGGACCAACTCTCTCCCGCTGTGCCAAGTAAGTGGCGTTTGGGTGAAACAGAACAGAAACTCTCTGCCAAAACTGTCTGGACAGGAATCAAGCCATTTCTCTCAGGAAAACTCAATTTCCTGGCCAGAAACAGCCACATTCTGTCACTCAGTGCAGGATGGATTATGCAAGTTCCATAAACCTCCTTTTCATTGAGCTGCCGTGGCAGCAAACGGCATGGGCAAAAGAGATGGCAGCCTTTTCAAGCCAGGGCCACCTGTTCCCGGCTAGGTTCTCCTTCCACGACACCAAACAGGGTGATGGGCAGAGGAAAGGGAGAAAGCAGAGACAGGGAACAGAAAGAAGGTAGGAAAGAAACAGATTTTTGTAGTGAAGAATTTCTTCCTGCAGGGCTATTTGGGAAAGTAGATGCCAAAAGGAAACATCACTTTTCTTGCCTCCAAACTGATTTTTAAAAAATAATTTCAAGTCCAGGAGGTGGGGGAAATATATATATATATATTGCTGCTTTGCTTCAGGTGCCAAGATGTGAAAAGCCGGTTCTGTTTTTCTGCCTTTGGAAATGACAACTGGATTCACTTTGCCCTGTGATTTCCCAAGGACAAGAAACTTGGTCTTATTTTCAGGGAGAAGGCTAAGGCAGATTTAGGACGTTCCCACCGCCTGACTCTCATCAGACTTCACCCTTTTCCAAAGGGGTTTGCCCAGGCTTTGATGCCCTTGGCAAATGGAGGAGTGGGGGTGGTCCCCACAGAAGAAGAAGAGAAGAGATTGGATTTATACCCTGCCCTTCACTACCCAAAGGTGTCTCAGAGCGGCTTACAAACTCCTTTCCCTTCCCCTCCCCACAACAGACACCCTGTGAGGTAGGTGGGGCTGAGAGAGCTCTGACACAAACTGCTCTTTTTCAAGGACAGCTGTGCCAGAGCTTGTGACTGTCCCAAGGTCACATCAGCAGGTGCAAATGGAGGAGTGGGGAATCAAACCTGGTTCTCCCAGATTAGAGTCCGCACACTTAACCACTACACCAAACAGTGTCCTACACCCCGCCCTGTGTATCGTAAAGCCACCCCTGAAAACAGGGTGGGTAGGAATGTCCCACTCCTGGACCACCGAGAAAGAAGAAGAAGAAGAGAAGAGATTGGATTTATACCCCGCCCTTCACTACCCAAAGGTGTCTCAGAGCGGCTTACAACCTCCTTTCCCTTCCCCGCCCCACAACAGACACCCTGTGAGGTAGGTGGGGCTGAGAGAACTCTGACAGAAACGGCTCTTTTTCAAGAACAGCTCTTATCAGAACTACGGCTTGCCCAAGGTCATCCAGCAGGTGCAAGTGGAGCAGTGGGGAATCAAACCCAGTTCTCCCAGATTAGAGTCCGCGCACTTAACCACTACACCAAACTGGCTCTCACCATTCGTGCACCTCCCGAGGTCTCACTCAGGATTTTTTTTCTTCGGGGGGCATTAAAATTTTTTAAGGGGAAGTTAACCAAAGTTGATTAAATCAAAGTTATTCTGATTTCCTCTGGCTCGCCTGCCTGTCAGTCTCCTCCTTCCCCTGCACACACACCCAACCCAGCCCTGCAGGGGCCCAGCCGGCCTCCTCCTCCTCCCTCAATGGTTCCATGGCCCTTGAAGGGTGCTGGCCGGCCAGCAGGCTGCTGAGGCAAGAGGCTGCTTCACCTTCAGCCCGGCTCAGGCGCCCGCTTGCATAGTGGGCAGCGTGAGCTCAGCACCAGGCCTCCCTATGGCGCTGCCAAACCGGCTCCCTTTCTGCCGGCTGGCAGAGAGAAGAGAGCCCCGCCGGTGACGCATGCCTGCCTGTGGCCTCGCCGAAGGGCCCCAGGAGGAAGGAGGGGCGGGTGGGCAGGATCGCACGCCAACTGCCCCCAAAACAACCACAGCAAAGCCTGGCCTGGCCTGGTATGTGAGCGCGTGCTCCCCCCAGGTGCTGCAAAGAAGAAGCAAAGAAGCGCCTGGCTGTGGCCCCTCGCCTGGAGGCAGCCTGGACTGGCATGCAACGCCTCGCTTCTCTCCCTCCCTCCCCTCTTCCCTGCTCTGCTGGAGAATGCAGCGGACCGGACCAGCCGGCTGGAGCCTGGATGAGAAGGCAGGCTCGAGTGCCACAGTGCGGTGACGCAGCTACATTTAACTTTTAAAAACATTATTATGGGCTTAAAGAAAGAGTTTTCTGGGGCAGGGCGTGTGATTAAGGGGGCGTGGCCCCAAAACGCCCCACCGTAGCTACGGGCTAGGTCTCACTGGTTTTTCTCCAATCTTTCCCAAACCTATTTGGCTGCAAAGTTTTGGAAAAGATCACAGCAAAGCCTGCATGGCTGCCACCAGTGTTCCCTCTAAGGTGAGTTAGTGTGAGCTAGCTCACAGTTTTTGTGCCTCCGGCTCACACATTTTTGTTTTAGCTCAGGAAGGATGTCTTCAGAGCAAACGAATCGCTCGCTCGCAACTTTAATGCCAGTAGCTCACAAAGTAGAATTTTTGCTGACAAGACTCCACAGCTTAGAGGGAGCATTGGCTGCCACGTGGGTGGGGAAATCCCGATTTCCTCAGTCCCAGATTCATGGCAACCATTTTCCTACCCCTGACTCCATTTCTGACTATTTCCTTCCTGCAGGGTTGCCAGGTTCTCCAGGTTCTTTGGGAGGGGGGTTTGTCTGAATAAGAACATAAGAAGAGCCCTGCTGGATCAGACCAACAGTCAGTAGCCAATCAGTTCCTCTGGATGGCCAACAACAGGGCACAGAAGCTGTTGCCTCCTGGCTCTGGGAGAATAAGAACATCAGAAGAGCCCTGCTGTATCAGACCAGTGGTCCATCTAGTCCAGCATCCTGTCTCCACACAGTGGCCAGCCAGTTCCTCTGGAGGACCAACAACAGGGAATAGAGACCAAGGCCTTCCCCTGATTTTGCCTCCTGGCTCTGTGATTCAGAGGCTTATTGCTTCTGAATGCGGAGGTTCCCCTCAGCCACCATGGCTAGCAGCCATTGATAGACATCCTTCATGAACCTAATCCCCTTTTAAAGCTTTTTATTCTTGTGGCCATCACTACAACCTCTGGCAGCAGTGTTCCAACACCCTCACATTAGTCCCCGTAACCCAAAAGTGACATCAGCAATGGGGGATGCTGGGGATGCTCTGTATCTAGAGGGGGGACCCAGCATCCCTACAGTCCCTGCCACCGGAGGGGGACTCTTTTGCTTTTTAAATCAGACACTGAACATTGTTATAACATTATAACAATCTGTGTCAATCAGCAAAAGGTAGTGGAGTTCCAGGCGTAGCACAGTGAAATCAGCTCTCCTTTATTAATTACATCTGAACGATGAAGGATAACTTAGCCAGTGCGAGGCCGGCTTATATTGGTGCACGCACTCACACCCAACATCCCCCCCCCCCAATGCCCGTGATAGGTTGTATATACATCGCCCCGGTAACGATAGGTTCTCTTCAGGATCCTAGCGCTCCCATTGGTTCGCACTAGGATCCGCGGGGGCTATTGTTCTAGACCCGAAGCTCCGTAAGTCCGGTAGACCGCATGGCTGGGCGCACGCGGTCGCAGCCATCTTAATACATAACTATCAGGTTCTTTGAATTCCCAAATTTCACTTTCAAAAGTCAGTCTCTAGCCTCCCTTCATTGCAGACATACGCTTTCCCCTTTTATCTCTGCAATGAAGGAGATTAGACACTGATTTTCATTTAAAATGAAAACTGGGAATTGAAAGAACCTGCTATTATGATAGTCAACTGCTGCTTTAGAAAAGGAAACTAAACCTGGAAAAGCCTCAGTGGTGTGGAGGGGTTGGGAAATGGCCAGTGCTGGGACCAGTGTTCCCTCTAAGATGAGTTAGGGTGAGCTAGCGCACAGTTTTTTAGCCTCTAGCTCACACATTTTTGTCATCGCTCAGGAGGGATGGCTCCAGAGCAAGCTAATTTATGCAGCAGCCAAATCGCTCGCTCACAACTTTAATGCCGGGAGCTCACAAAGTAGAATTTTTGCTCACAGGACTCCACAGCTTAGAGGGAGCATTGGCTGGGGCCTTCTGTGTCAAAGCACTATTGCTGCTGCAGTAGCTACAAGGAAACTGCATGACATAAGCGTGTCCCCACGTGGAAAACACCTCCATCATATCTCCCTGCGCATTTCTAACCACAAGACTCCACTACCTCCAGCAACGAATTCCGGGTGAAAACGACACAGATTGTGGAAAACACAGTTGAATGCATGTGCTTAATTCTTTTGTAAAAAGGAATTAATTTGTACAGGGCCTTCATGCTTCCAGATCTTCATAAAAAAAATCAAAGCTACCTGAAAATCAATTTTCTGACTATTCCTATTGGCCTAGGTCTAAACTTCAGCAAACAATAAATACATCTGGAATCCAACGTGTGAGTTGCATGAAAAATTCTCTCTCGATCCTCTTATTGCCTGCAACATATATAAGGCATCAAGATTAGTACCCTGAGACTCCCACTCATCCGATTTCCTCTGATAAGCTTATTACTCACAAACTAAATGTTTCACAAAGCCATTTCCCAGAGAAATATTTATGGCCCCCCAATGTTTATTGAGCCCTCCGTCATGATCAAGGTTTTATGAGCACTCTGTACACAACTCTGAATTAAAAAACATAATTCTTGATCTATCACATCTTAGCTTGATGTGGCATTTGTCTCTATTATGCCTGCCAGCCGCTCCAGTGAGCTACAAGACTTCTTACAGGAGACAAGGAATATTTCTTATCCAGCCGCTGTTTGTAGCTTAGCTGTTGCAGGAATACAGCATACTATACCATGAAGGTCTAAACCAAACCGTCAGCTTCGGTTTCCAGCACAGACTCTAATAAATCTGCCAGAATCCCCTGAATCCTAGGTTTGGTTTGAGCTAGCAGGTTTCTAGGTGTCTTGGTTATTGGCTTTACACTGTAAAGGTGGGGGTTGCTGGGGTAGGGTTGCCAAGTGCAGGTGGGGAAACTCCTGGAGATTTGGGGATGGAGCCCAGGGAGGACAGGGACCTAAGTGGAATACATTGCCATAGACTCCACCCTCCAAAGCATCCATTTTCTCCAGGGGAAATGATCTCTGTAGTCTGGAGATGAGCTGTAATTCTGGGGGATCCCCAGGGCTATTTTGGGGCAGAAACGCACAGGAACGGAGTTCCGGCTGGCTCCCGAGTTGGCCACGCCCAGCAGGAACTCATTAGCATATTAGGCCACACCCAACAGTAGAAACTGATTAGGATTAGCTACATTAGGGGTGTGTGGCCTAACATGCAAAGGGTTCCTGCTACAAAAAAAGGCCCTGGGTTTGGACAACAAACAAGGTAAACAGAATAAGAAGCAAAAAGTGGGTGTGGCTGGATGACCACACTTCTGGTAACAGGTGGGTGTGGCCTAATATGCTAATGAGCTGATGTCAGGGGTGTGGCCTAATAGGCTAATGTGTTTCTGCTGTTGGGTGTGGCCTATTATGCTAATGAGTTCCTGCTGGGCTTTTTCTACAAAAAAAGGCCTGGGGATCCCCAAGTCCCCCCAGGAGGCTGGCCTCCCTATGTAAAGGCGATGTGTTTAGAAATTAGAGGTGCCTGGAGATGGAGGAGAGAGGGATGGAAGCCATCACACTCTGCTGCTTTGCGGCTGCTGGCAAGGAGAGGATATGGAGCTTTCCTTTGGACAGTAATTCTGCAGGGGCAGCTATATTAGTCTGTCATGGGAAAATTCTGCAGGAATCCAGAGGCCACTTTAAGATTTCCAGGTGGCGTAAGATTCCTGTTTGATTTTCCTTTGGACAGCAAACTAGTTTTCCCCTGCAGAACATTATTTTGACTCCTAAATAACATGCTGAGTGGTAGAACTTTCCAAGTAATTATGGGTCAGTCAATCAGCAAGCAGAAGAAACTATCCCCAGGGCTCAGTCCTTGCTCCAGTTCTCTGTTTTTTCTGAGATGAAATCCAGAAAGTTTGCTTATGCCGACGACATGGCAATTGCAGTAAGGCACAAATAAATTGAAAGGACTGAGGAAACACCAACTAGGGACCTCAAAATTTTGGCTGACTACTACTGTAAATGGTGGCTTATCCCAAGTCCAGGAAAAACAGAATGCTCCTGTTTCCATCTCAATAACAGTCTTGCCAATGGTGAACTGAACACAGGAAGAACCGTTGCCCTGCTGCCATCGAGCTGCCTGGAATTCCCATAAAGTTGTGGATGAGATCTCCCAAGGTCTTCTACCCTCCTTGGAGACCCTTGATATATCAACAGGCATTAGGAACACAAGAAGAGCACCTCCTTAGGGCTGCCAAGCTCCAGGTGGAGCCTGGAGGTCTCCCAGTGTTGCAACTGATCTCCAGATGATAGAGATCTGTTCCCCTGAAGAAAATGGCCGCTTTGGAGGACAAATGCTGTGGCGTTATACCCTGCTGAGCTCTCCCCCCTGCTCAATCCCTGCCCTCCCCGTGCTCCATTCCCAAAATCGCCAGCAATTTTCCAACCCAGAGCTGGCAATCTGAGCCTTATTGGAATGGACCCATGTAGTCCAGCATCCTGTCTCACACAGTGGCCAACCAGCTCCTCTGGGGGTCCAAGAACCAGGCACAGAGGCCGAGGTCTTCCCTTGATGTTGCCTCCTGGTACTGGGATCCAGAGGTTTACTGCCTTTGAATGTGGGAGTTCCCTTTAGTCCCCATGGCTAGGTGCCACTGATATACCGTACCTATCCTCCACAAATCTATCTAATCCCCTTTGAAAGCTCTCTATACCCAGGGCTATTTTTGGGCAGGAACGGAGTTCCGGATGGCTCCCACGTTGGCCACACCCAGCAGGAACTCATTAGCATAATAGGCCACACCCAACAGCAGAAACTCATTAGGATTGGCTACGTTAGGGGTGTGTGGCCTAACATGCAAAGGAGTTCCTGCTACAAGAAAAGCCCTGGGTTTTGACAACAAACAGGGTAAACACAATAAAAAGCAAAAAGTGGGTGTGGCTGGATGACTACACTTCTGGTAACATGGGGTGTGGCCTAATATGCTAATGAGCTGTGTTGTCAGGGGTGTGGCCTAATATGCTTATGAGTTTCTGCTGTTGGGTGTGGTCTATTATGCTAATGAGTTCCTGCTGGTGAGTTTCTGCTGAACTTTTTCTACAAAAAGAGCCCTGTATATACCTGTAGCCATCACTACATCCCCTGGGAGTGTATTTCACATTTTAATCACTTGCTGCGTAAAGAAGTATTTCCTTTTGTCCGTCCAGAATGTACTGCTCATCTGCTTCATTGGATCCCCTTAAGTTCTAGTATTTTGGGAGAAGGAGAAAAAGGTGTTCTCCAATTATCAGGCAATGCTGTTCTTGGGGAAACTCTAAAAAGCACCGTGGGTTCTGAGCCAAATTCCCCATAGTGATAAATATCCTAGCTGGAAATGAGAAGACATAGGACCCAAAGTTTGCAGATAGTCCTTCTGCAAAAAGCCTGAGCCGCATTTCCCCATAAACTGCATTGCAATATATCAGCAACGGTACAGCTTCTTCCACTGGTTCGGAAGAAGGAAGCAAAGTTTTTTTTTCTTCTGAAAGGCTGCCAAGCGCTATTCCTTCCAGGTAATCAGATAGCTGTTAATTAATAAAACTGTCAGATTAATTGTCCCAGCCTGGACATCCTTATCCATTCTGTAATACTACCCAGCTATCATCTCCTCCCCCCTCCACTCTCTGCCCTATAGCTTCCAGCTCAATTAACTTAATGCTATGCAAATGAGAGGCTCTCCTTGTCGTTAGCTTCTAGCCTGTGAATGTTAATAGCATAATTGGGCCTTCAGCAAGGTAATTAGACACGATTTCTTCCATTAGTCTTACAAGGCTAATTATTGTTGATAGGAGAGAGGGGACAAGTCCCACAGCTGCAGGCAAAGCAGGGGCATCTGGGTTAAAGCAAATATAGACAAAACAGGGACAAGGTAAAACAAGCGTGGAGATCTAGAGCAGGGTCAGGGAGAGGGTGAGGAGTGGGGGGAAGAGAGGCGGAGTCATCAACAACACTGGAGTCACCAATGGTCCTCCGTATAGGTGCAGCGGGCCTAGAGGCATTATATATAGACAAGCAAGGACAACATTCTGGGTTGCAACGGGACGTTTCCCCTCTCTGGGGTTTCCAGCCTCCAGGTGGGGTCTGGAGATGCCCCAGATTATAACCGATCTCCAGACTACGGAGATCAGTTCCCCTGCAGAAACTGGCTGTTTTGGAGAGCGGATTCTATGGCATTTTACCTTCCTGCGGTCCCTCCCCAGGCTCCACCCCACACTATCCAGGAATTCCCCGGCCCAGAGTTGGCAACCACCCCCCTCCCTGACCTAGCAACAGAACTCCCTGACTGCCCGCCACTACCTCTCCTGTGCCTTGGTTTGCTCTGTGCTGGCCTCTACTAAGTGTCGAACTCCTGCAGCAATCAGTTCCAACAACTCTCTTCTTCAGTAGTGAAGTTTATTGGCACAGTATTGGCAGAGTCATGTATGGCTGCGAGAGTTGGACTATAAGGAAGGCCGAGCGCCGAAGAATAGATTCTTTTGAACTACGGTGCTGGAGAAGACTCTTGAGAGTCCCTTGGACTGCAAGGAGATCAAATCAGTCAATCCTAAAAGAAATCAGCCCTGACTGTTCCCTGGAAGGCCAGATACTGAAGCAGAAGCTCAAATACTTTGGCCACCCAATGAGAAGGGAGCACTCACTGGAGAAGACCCTGATGCTGGGAAAGATTGAAGGTCAAAGAAGACGGGGTCGGCAAAGGATGAGATGGTTAGACAGTGTCAGAGATGCAACGAACATGAAATTGAGCCAACTTCAGAGGACGGCGGAAGACAGGAGGGCCTGGCGGGAGCTGGTCCATGGGGTCGCAAAGAGTTGGACTCGACTGTGCGGCTGAACAACAACAGCAAATTGGCAGAGCACCTACATTCCAGGATCTGTGTTAAGACTAATGGAAAAGGCACGGGGATGGAAGATATACTGGGCTCAAAGGGGTACCCTGATGGTGCATAGCCAATCAAGGCATTAGGAGGAGCCCGCCAGAAGTAACGGGGCCCCAGTAGGGTTGCCAAGTCGAAAATCGTTGGGAGCAGGGGACTCCCGTCCGGTGTCCTATACTGGACATAGAGTTTCCCCCTCGGATGGTCGTGGCCCCGCCCCCAGCGTGCCTGGCGTCATAACGTCACTTCCTGGTGATGCGCATGCCAGGGTGGGGTTCCCCCCGGGGCCCGATCCGCCAGCGGTGGGGAACGGGCCTCTGGGGCGGGGGTTTCCTCGCCCCCCCGGGGGGACTTGGCAGCCCTAGGCCCCGGCAATGGGATAGTTCTCAGGGAATGTGTTACAGCCAGAGGTCATTTCGGGGGGGGGATCGCGGGGGATCGCAGTTCCCCCGGGTGAGGTACGGGGGGCGGGGCACATGACGAAGCCCCGCCCCCTGCTTCCGGCCTGCTTCCTCCCTGCCTCTCCCCACCCCTGCCTGCCTGGGGCCAGGGAGGGCCTTCGTGGGGCTTCCTTGCACTCCCGCCGGCCTTGCAGGTCCACCGCCGGGCCCCTCATGGGGCTCGGCAGTGGAGCTGCAAG